>NW_027228577.1:0-108461 GCF_037783145.1 Equus przewalskii | reverse complement strand
GGCATCTAAGAAACAACTCGCTCTGCACAGTGCTCTTACAGCCTAGCGGGAACATCTCTTCCAAAGGCCTGTGAAACGCAGTTTCTTTGCAGGCCTGATCTTGGCTGAAGTAGGACTTCTGCTCTGGGGGTGCTACTTTGCCCTAGAGCTGAAAGGCACAACGTGCAGGCTTCTTTCCAAAGGGCGAGTTGGGCCCCACAGCATCTTGCTTCCAGCTCTTTGGGAAGCTAAGAAACAACTCGCTCTGCACAGTGCTCTTACAGCCTAGTGGGAACATCTCTTCCAAAGGCCTGTGAAACGCAGTTTCTTTGCAGGCCTGATCTGGCTGAAGTAGGACTTCTGCTCTGGGTGTGCTACTTTGCCCTAGAGCTGAAAGGCACAACGTGCAGGCTTCTTTACAAGGGCGAGTTGGGCCCCACAGCATCTTGCTTCCAGCTCTTTGGGAAGATAAGAAACAACTCGCTCTGCACAGTGCTCTTACAGCCTACCGGGAGCATCTCTTCCAAGGGCCTGTGAAACGCAGTTTTTTGCAGGCCTGATCTGGCTGAGGTAGGACTTCTGGTCTTGGTGTGCTACTTTGCCCTAGAGCTGAAAGGCACAACGCGAAGTCTTCTTTCCAAAGGGCGAGTTGGGCCCAAGAGCATCTTGCTTCCAGCTCTTTGGGAAGCTAAGAAACAACTGGCTCTGCAGAGCTCTCTTACAGCCTACTGGGAGCATCTCTTCCAAAGGCCTGTGAAATGCAGTTTCTTTGCAGGCCTTATCTCGCTGAGGTAGGACTGCTGCTCTGCGGTGTGCTACTTTGGCCTAGAGTTGCAAGTCTCAAAGTCCTGCCTTGATTCCTCAAGGGCAGACAGGCCCCACAGCGTTGGGCTTCCACCTCTTTGGGCCGCTAAGAAACAACTTGCTCTGCACTGGTGTTTTACAGCCTACAGGGAACGAGTCTTACAAAGGCCTGTGAAACGCAGTTTCTTCCCAGCCCTGATCTGGCTGAAGTAGAACTTCTGCTCTGCCGGGTCCTACATGGCGCTAGAGCTGCAAGGCGCAAAGCTCTGGCTTGATTCCACAAGGGTAGACAAGTGGCCCTCAGCGTAAAACATCCAGCTATTTAGGCAGCTAAGAAACAACTCGCTCTGCATAGGGCTCTTACAGCCTACCGGGAACATGTCTCACAAAGGACTGTGAAACGCAGTTTCTTCCCAGCCCTGATCTGGCTGAAGTAGAACTTCTGATCTGGGTGAGCCACATGGCCCTAGAGCTGAAAGGCACAACGTGCACGCTTCTTTCCAAAGGGAGAGTTGGGCCGCAGAGCATCTTGCTTCCAGCTCTTTGGGAAGCTAAGAAACAACTCGCTCTGCACAGTGCTCTTACAGCCTACCGGGAACATCTCTTACAAGGGCCTGTGAAACGCAGTTTCTTTGCAAGCCTGATCTGGCTGAAGTAGGACTTCTGCTCTGGGTGTGCTACTTTGCCCTAGAGCTGAAAGGCACAACGTGCAGGCTTCTTTCCAAAGGGCGAGTTGGGCCCCACAGCATCTTGCTTCCAGCTCTTTGGGAAGCTAAGAAACAACTCGCTCTGCACAGTGCTATACAGCCTACCGGGAACATCTCTTCCAAAGGCCTGTGAAACGCAGTTTCTTTGCAGGCCTGATCTGGCTGAAGTAGGACTTCTGCTCTGGGTGTGCTACTTTTCCCTAGAGCTGAAAGGCACAACGTGCAGGCTTCTTTCCAAAGGGCGAGTTGGGCCCCACAGCATCTTGCTTCCAGCACTTTGGGAAGCTAAGAAACATCTCGCTCTGCACAGTGCTCTTACAGCCTACCGGGAACATCTCTTACAAAGGCCTGTGAAACGCAGTTTCTTTGCAGGCCTGATCTGGCTGAAGTGGAACTTCTGCTTTGTGTGTGCCACATGGCCCTAGAGCTGAAAGGCACAACGTGCAGGCTTCTTTCCAAAGGGAGAGTTGGGCCGCAGAGCATCTTGCTTCCAGCTCTTTGGGAAGCTAAGAAACAACTCGCTCTGCACAGTGCTCTTACAGCCTACCGCGAACATCTCTTACAAAGGCCTGTGAAAGGCAGTTTCTTTGCAGGCCTGATCTGGCTGAAGTAGAACTTCTGCTCTGGGTGTGCCACATGGCCCTAGAGCTGAAAGACACAACGTGCAGGCTTCTTTCCAAAGGGCGTGTTGGGCCCCAAAGCCTCTTGCTTCCAGCTCTTTGGGAAGCTAAGAAACAACTCGCTCTGCAGACCTCTCTTACAGCCAACCGGGAGCATCTCTTACAAAGGCCTGAGAAATGCAGTTTCTTTGCAGGCCTTATCTCGCTGAGGTAGAACTGCTGCTATGCTGTGTCCTACATCGGCCTAGAGTTGCAAGGCTCAAAGTCCTGCCTTGACTCCTCAAGGGCAGACAGGACCCACAGCGTGGGGCTTCCACCTCCTTGGGCCGCTAAGAAACATCTTGCTCTGCACTGGTGTTTTACAGCCTACAGGGAACGAGTCTTACAAAGACCTGTGAAACGCAGTTCCTTCCCAGCCCTGATCTGGCTGAAGTAGAACTTCTGCTCTGCCGGGTCCTACATGGCGCTAGAGCTGCAAGGCACAAAGTCCTCCCTTTTTTCCACAAGGGTAGACAAGTCCCTCAGGTCCAGCTTCCAGCTCTTTCGGCATCTAAGAAACAAATCGCTGTGCACAGTGCTCTTACAGCCTACCGGGAACATCTCTTACAAAGGCCTGTGAAACGCAGTTTCTTTGCAGGCCTGATCTGGCTGAAGTAGGACTTCTGCTCTGGGTGTGCTACTTTGCCCTAGAGCTGAAAGGCACAACGTGCAGGCTTCTTTCCAAAGGGCGAGTTGGTCCCCACAGCATCTTGCTTCCAGCTCTTTGGGAAGCTAAGAAACAACTCGCTCTGCACAGTGCTCTTACAGCCTAGTGGGAACATCTCTTCCAAAGGCCTGTGAAACGCAGTTTCTTTGCAGGCCTGATCTGGCTGAAGTAGGACTTCTGCTCTGGGTGTGCTACTTTGCCCTAGAGCTGAAAGACACAACGTGCAGGCTTCTTTCCAAAGGGCGAGTTGGGCCCCACAGCATCCTGCTTCCAGCTCTTTGGGAAGATAAGAAACAACTCGCTCTGCACAGTGCTCTTACAGCCTACCTGGAGCATCTCTTCCAAAGGCCTGTGAAACGCAGTTTCTTTGCAGGCCTGATCTGGCTGAAGTAGAACTTCTGCTCTTGGTGTGCTACATTGGCCTGGAGCTGAAAGGCACAACCCGCAGTCTTCTTTCCAAAGGGCGAGTTGGGCCCAAAAGCATCTTCCTTCCAGCTCTTTGGGAAGCCAAGAAACAACTGGCTCTGCAGACCTCTCTTACAGCCAACTGGGAGCATCTCTTGCAAAGGCCTGAGAAATGCAGTTTCTTTGCAGGCCTTATCTCGCTGAGGTAGAACTGCTGCTATGCCATATCCTACTTTGGCCTAGAGTTGCAAGTCTCAAAGTCCTGCCTTGATTCCTCAAGGGCAGACAGGCCCCACAGCGTTGGGCTTCCACCTCTTTGGGCCGCTAAGAAACAACTTGCTCTGCACTGGTGTTTTACAGCCTACAGGGAACGAGTCTTACAAAGGCCTGTGAAACGCAGTTTCTTCCCAGCCCTGATCTGGCTGAAGTAGAACTTCTGCTCTGCCGGGTCCTACATGGCGCTAGAGCTGCAAGGCGCAAAGCTCTGCCTTGATTCCACAAGGGTAGACAAGTCCCTCAGGTAAAACATCCAGCTATTTCGGCAGCTAAGAAACAACTCGCTCTGCATAGGGCTCTTACAGCCTACCGGGAACATGTCTTACAAAGGACTGTGAAACGCAGTTTCTTCCCAGCCCTGATCTGGCTGAAGTAGAACTTCTGATCTGGGTGAGCCACATGGCCCTAGAGCTGAAAGGCACAACGTGCACGCTTCTTTCCAAAGGGAGAGTTGGGCCGCAGAGCATCTTGCTTCCAGCTCTTTGGGAAGCTAAGAAACAACTCGCTCTGCACAGTGCTCTTACAGCCTACCGGGAACATCTCTTACAAAGGCCTGTGAAACGCAGTTTCTTTGCAAGCCTGATATGGCTGAAGTAGGACTTCTGCTCTGGGTGTGCTACTTTGCCCTAGAGCTGAAAGGCACAACGTGCAGGCTTCTTTCCAAAGGGCGAGTTGGGCCCCACAGCATCCTGCTTCCAGCTCTTTGGGAAGATAAGAAACAACTCGCTCTGCACAGTGCTCTTACAGCCTACCTGGAGCATCTCTTCCAAAGGCCTGTGAAACGCAGTTTCTTTGCAGGCCTGATCTGGCTGAAGTAGAACTTCTGCTCTGGGTGTGCTACATTGGCCTGGAGCTGAAAGGCACAACCAGCAGTCTTCTTTCCAAAGGGCGAGTTGGGCCCAAAAGCATCTTCCTTCCAGCTCTTTGGGAAGCTAAGAAACAACTGGCTCTGCAGACCTCTCTTACAGCCAACTGGGAGCATCACTTGCAAAGGCCTGAGAAATGCAGTTTCTTTGCAGGCCTTATCTCGCTGAGGTAGAACTGCTGCTATGCCATATCCTACTTTGGCCTAGAGTTGCAAGTCTCAAAGTCCTGCCTTGATTCCTCAAGGGCAGACAGGCCCCACAGCGTTGGGCTTCCACCTCTTTGGGCCGCTTAGAAACAACTTGCTCTGCACTGGTGTTTTACAGCCTACAGGGAACGAGTCTTACAAAGGCCTGTGAAACGCAGTTTCTTCCCAGCCCTGATCTGGCTGAAGTAGAACTTCTGCTCTGCCGGGTCCTACATGGCGCTAGAGCTGCAAGGCGCAAAGCTCTGCCTTGATTCCACAAGGGTAGACAAGTCCCTCAGGTAAAACATCCAGCTATTTCGGCAGCTAAGAAACAACTCGCTCTGCATAGGGCTCTTACAGCCTAGCGGGAACATGTCTTACAAAGGACTGTGAAACGCAGTTTCTTCCCAGCCCTGATCTGGCTGAAGTAGAACTTCTGATCTGGGTGAGCCACATGGCCCTAGAGCTGAAAGGCACAACGTGCACGCTTCTTTCCAAAGGGAGAGTTGGGCCGCAGAGCATCTTGCTTCCAGCTCTTTGGGAAGCTAAGAAACAACTCGCTCTGCACAGTGCTCTTACAGCCTACCGGGAACATCTCTTACAAAGGCCTGTGAAACGCAGTTTCTTTGCAAGCCTGATCTGGCTGAAGTAGGACTTCTGCTCTGGGTGTGCTACTTTGCCCTAGAGCTGAAAGGCACAACGTGCACGCTTCTTTCCAAAGGGAGAGTTGGGCCGCAGAGCATCTTGCTTCCAGCTCTTTGGGAAGCTAAGAAACAACTCGCTCTGCACAGTGCTCTTACAGCCTACCGGGAACATCTCTTACAAAAGCCTGTGAAATGCAGTTTCTCTGCAGGCCTGATCTGGCTGAAGTGGAACTTCTGCATTGGGTGTGCCACATGGCCCTAGAGCTGAAAGGCACACGTGCAGGCTTCTTTCCAAAGGGAGAGTTGGGCCGCAGAGCATCTTGCTTCCAGCTCTTTGGGAAGCTAAGAAACAACTCGCTCTGCACAGTGCTCTTACAGCCTACCGGGAACATCTCTTACAAAGGCCTGTGAAAGGCAGTTTCTTTGCAGGCCTGATCTGGCTGAAGTAGAACTTCTGCTCTGGGTGTGCCACATGGCCCTAGAGCTGAAAGACACAACGTGCAGGCTTCTTTCCAAAGGGCGTGTTGGGCCCCAAAGCCTCTTGCTTCCAGCTCTTTGGGAAGCTAAGAAACAACTCGCTCTGCAGACCTCTCTTACAGCCAACCGGGAGCATCTCTTGCAAAGGCCTGAGAAATGCAGTTTCTTTGCAGGCCTTATCTCGCTGAGGTAGAACTGCTGCTATGCCATATACTACTTCGGCCTAGAGTTGCAAGTCTCAAAGTCCTGCCTTGATTCCTCAAGGGCAGACAGGCCCCACAGCGTTGGGCTTCCACCTCTTTGGGCCGCTAAGAAACAACTTGCTCTGCACTGGTGTTTTACAGCCTACAGGGAACGAGTCTTACAAAGGCCTGTGAAACGCAGTTTCTTCCCAGCCCTGATCTGGCTGAAGTAGAACTTCTGCTCTGCCGGGTCCTACATGGCGCTAGAGCTGCAAGGCACAAAGCTCTGCCTTGATTCCACAAGGGTAGACAAGTCCCTCAGGTAAAACATCCAGCTATTTCGGCAGCTAAGAAACAACTCGCTCTGCATAGGGCTCTTACAGCCTACCGGGAACATGTCTTACAAAGGACTGTGAAACGCAGTTTCTTCCCAGCCCTGATCTGGCTGAAGTAGAACTTCTGATCTGGGTGTGCCACATGGCCCTAGAGCTGAAAGGCACATCGTGCACGCTTCTTTCCAAAGGGAGAGTTGGGCCGCAGAGCATCTTGCTTCCAGCTCTTTGGGAAGCTAAGAAACACCTCGCTCTGCACAGTGCTATACAGCCTACCGGGAACATCTCTTCCAAAGGCCTGTGAAACGCAGTTTCTTTGCAGGCCTGATCTGGCTGAAGTAGGACTTCTGCTCTGGGTGTGCTACTTTGCCCTAGAGCTGAAAGGCACAACGTGCAGGCTTCTTTCCAAAGGGCGAGTTGGGCCCCACAGCATCCTGCTTCCAGCTCTTTGGGAAGATAAGAAACAACTCGCTCTGCACAGTGCTCTTACAGCCTACCTGGAGCATCTCTTCCAAAGGCCTGTGAAACGCAGTTTCTTTGCAGGCCTGATCTGGCTGAAGTAGAACTTCTGCTCTGGGTGTGCTACATTGGCCTGGAGCTGAAAGGCACAACCCGCAGTCTTCTTTCCAAAGGGCGAGTTGGGCCCAAAAGCATCTTCCTTCCAGCTCTTTGGGAAGCTAAGAAACAACTGGCTCAGCAGACCTCTCTTACAGGCAACTGGGAGCATCTCTTGCAAAGGCCTGAGAAATGCAGTTTCTTTGCAGGCCTTATCTCGCTGAGGTAGAACTGCTGCTATGCCATATCCTACTTCGGCCTAGAGTTGCAAGGCTCAAAGTCCTGCCTTGATTCCTCAAGGGCAGACAGGCCCCACAGCGTTGGGCATCCACCTCTTTGGGCCACTAAGAAACAACTTGCTCTGCACTGGTGTTTTACAGCCTACAGGGAACGAGTCTTACAAAGGCCTGTGAAACGCAGTTTCTTCCCAGCCCTGATCTGGCTGAAGTAGAACTTCTGCTCTGGGTGTGCCACATTGACCTAGAGCTCAAAGGCACAACGTGCAGGCTTCTTAAAAAAGGACGAGGTGGGACCCAGAGCATCTTGCTTCCAGCTCTTTGGGAAGCTAAGAAACAACTCGCTCTGCACAGCGCTCTTACAGCCTACCGGGAACATCTCTTACGAAGGCCTGTGAAACGCAGTTTCTTTGCAGGCCTGATCTGGCTGAAGTGGAACTTCTGCTCTGGGTGTGCCACATGGCCCTAGAGCTGAAAGGCACAAGGTGCACGCTTCTTTCCAAAGGGAGAGTTGGGCCGCAGAGCATCTTGCTTCCAGCTCTTTGGGAAGCTAAGAAACAACTCGCTCTGCACAGTGCTCTTACAGCCTACCGGGAACATCTCTTAAAAAGGCCTCTGAAACGCAGTTTCTTTGCAGGCCTGATCTGGCTGAAGTAGAACTTCTGCTCTGGTTGTGCTACATTGCCCTGGAGCTGAAAGGCACAACGCGCAGGCTTCTTTCCAAAGGGCGAGTTGGGCCCCAAAGCATCTTGCTTCCAGCTCATTTGGAAGCTAAGAAGCAACTCGCTCTGCAGACATCTCTTACAGACAACCGGGAACATCTCTTGCAAAGGCCTGAGAAATACAGTTTCCTTGCAGGCCTTATCTCGCTGAGGTAGAAATGCTGCTATGCCATATACTACTTCGGCCTAGAGTTGCAAGGCTCAAAGTCCTGCCTTGACTCCTCAAGGGCAGACAGGCCCCACAGCGTGGGGCTTCCACCTCGTTGGGCCGCTAAGAAACAACTTGCTCTGCACTGGTGTTTTACAGCCTACAGGGAACGAGTCTTACAAAGGCCTGTGAAACGCAGTTTCTTCCCAGCCCTGATCTGGCTGAAGTAGAACATCTGCTCTGCCGGGTCCTACATGGCGCTAGAGCTGCAAGGCGCAAAGTCCTGCCTTGATTCCACAAGGGTAGACAAGTCCCTCAGGTCCAACATCCAGCTCTTTCGGCAGCTAAGAAACAACTCGCACTGCATAGGGCTCTTACAGCCTACCGGGAACTTGTCTTACAAAGGACTGTGAAACGCAGTTTCTTCCCAGCCCTGATCTGGCTGAAGTAGAACTTCTGCTCTGCCGTGTGCAACATGGCCCTAGAGATGAAAGGCACAAAGTCCTGCCTTGTTTCCCCAAGGGGAGACTAGTACCTCAGCGTCCAGCTTCCAGCTCTTGGAGCAGCTAAGAAACAGCTTGCTTTGCACAGGGCTCTTCAGGCCTACCTGGAACATGTCTTACAAAGGCCTGTGAAACGCAGTTTCTTTGCAGGCCTGATCTGCCTGAAGTAGGATTTCTGCTCTGGGTGTGCTACTTTGCCCTAGAGCTGAAAGGCACAACGTGCAGGCTTCTTTCCAAAGGGCGAGTTGGGCCCAACAGCATCTTGCTTCCAGCTCTTTGGGAAGCTAAGAAACAACTCGCTCTGCACAGTGCTCTTACAGCCTACCGGGAGCATCTCTTCCAAAGGCCTGTGAAACGCAGTTTCTTTGCAGGCCTGATCTGGCTGAAGTAGGACTTCTGTTCTGGGTGTGCTACTTTTCCCTAGAGCTGAAAGGCACAACGTGCAGGCTTCTTTCCAAAGGGCGAGTTGGGCCCCACAGCATCTTGCTTCCAGCTCTTTGGGAAGCTAAGAAACAACTCGCTCTGCACAGTGCTCTTACAGCCTACCGGGAACATCTCTTACAAAGGCCTGTGAAACGCAGTTTCTTTGCAGGCCTGATCTTTCTGAAGTGGAACTTCTGCTTTGGGTGTGCCACATGGCCCTAGAGCTGAAAGGCACAACGTGCAGGCTCTTTCCAAAGGGAGACTTGGGCCGCAGAGCATCTTGCTTCCAGCTCTTTGGGAAGCTAAGAAACAACTCGCTCTGCACAGTGCTCTTACAGCCTACCGGGAACATCTCTTACAAAGGCCTGTGAAAGGCAGTTTCTTTGCAGGCCTGATCTGGCTGAAGTAGAACTTCTGCTCTGGGTGTGCCACATGGCCCTACAGCTGAAAGACACAACGTGCAGGCTTCTTTCCAAAGGGCGTGTTGGGCCCAAAGCCTCTTGCTTCCAGCTCTTTGGGAAGCTAAGAAACAACTCGCTCTGCAGACCTCTCTTACAGCCAACCGGGAGCATCTCTTGCAAAGGCCTGAGAAATGCAGTTTCTTTGCAGGCCTTATCTCGCTGAGGTAGAACTGCTGCTATGCTGTGTCCTACATCGGCCTAGAGTTGCAAGGCTCAAAGTCCTGCCTTGACTCCTCAAGGGCAGACAGGACCCACAGCGTGGGGCTTCCACCTCCTTGGGCCGCTAAGAAACATCTTGCTCTGCACTGGTGTTTTACAGCCTACAGGGAACGAGTCTTACAAAGACCTGTGAAACGCAGTTCCTTCCCAGCCCTGATCTGGCTGAAGTAGAACTTCTGCTCTGCCGGGTCCTACATGGCGCTAGAGCTGCAAGGCGCAAAGCTCTGCCTTGATTCCACAAGGGTAGACAAGTCCCTCAGGTAAAACATCCAGCTATTTCGGCAGCTAAGAAACAACTCGCTCTGCATAGGGCTCTTACAGCCTACCGGGAACATGTCTTACAAAGGACTGTGAAACGCAGTTTCTTCCCAGCCCTGATCTGGCTGAAGTAGAACTTCTGCTCTGGGTGTGCCACATTGACCTAGAGCTCAAAGGCACAACGTGCAGGCTTCTTAAAAAAGGGCGAGGTGGGACCCAGAGCATCTTGCTTCCAGCTCTTTGGGAAGCTAAGAAACAACTCGCTCTGCACAGCGCTCTTACAGCCTACCGGGAACATCTCTTACGAAGGCCTGTGAAACGCAGTTTCTTTGCAGGCCTGATCTGGCTGAAGTAGAACTTCTGCTCTGGGTGTGCCACATGGCCCTAGAGCTGAAAGGCACAACGTGCAGGCTTCTTTCCAAAGGGCGTGTTGGGCCCCAAAGCCTCTTGCTTCCAGCTCTTTGGGAAGCTAAGAAACAACTCGCTCTGCAGACCTCTCTTACAGCCAACCGGGAGCATCTCTTGCAAAGGCCTGAGAAATGCAGTTTCTTTGCAGGCCTTATCTCGCTGAGGTAGAACTGCTGCTATGCCATATCCTACTTCGGCCTAGAGTTGCAAGTCTCAAAGTCCTGCCTTGATTCCTCAAGGGCAGACAGGCCCCAAAGCGTGGGGCTTCCACCTCTTTGGGCCGCTAAGAAACAACTTGCTCTGCACTGGTGTTTTACACCCTACAGGGAACGAGTCTTACAAAGGCCTGAGAAACGCAGTTTATTCCCAGCCCTGATCTGGCTGAAGTAGAACTTCTGCTCTGCCGGGTCCTACATGGCGCTAGAGCTGCAAGGCGCAAAATTCTGCCTTGATTCCACAAGGGTAGACAAGTCCCTCAGGTAAAACATCCAGCTCTTTCGGGAGCTAAGAAACAACTCGCTCTGCATAGGGCTCTTACAGCCTACCGTTAACATGTCTTACAAAGGACTGTGAAACGCAGTTTCTTCCCAGCCCTGATCTGGCTGAAGTAGAACTTCTGCTCTGGGTGTGCCAGATTGACCTAGAGCTCAAAGGCACAACGTGCAGGCTTCTTAAAAAAGGGTGAGGTGGGACCCAGAGCATCTTGCTTCCAGCTCTTTGGGAAGCTAAGAAACAACTCGCTCTGCACAGCGCTCTTACAGCCTACCGGGAACATCTCTTAGGAGGCCTGTGAAACGCAGTTTCTTTGCAGGCCTGATCTGGCTGAAGTAGGACTTCTGCTCTGGGTGTGCCACATGGCCCTAGAGCTGAAAGGAACAACGTGCAGGCTTCTTTCCAAAGGGAGAGTTGGGCCGCAGAGCATCTTGCTTCCAGCTCTTTGGGAAGCTAAGAAACAACTCGCTCTGCACAGTGCTCTTACAGCCTACCGGGAACATCTCTTCCAAAGGCCTGAGAAACGCCGTTTCTTTGCAGGCCTGATCTGGCTGAAGTGGAACTTCTGATCTGGCTGTGCCAGATGGCCCTAGAGCTGAAAGGCACAACGTGCACGCTTCTTTCCAAAGGGAGAGTTGGGCCGCAGAGCATCTTGCTTCCAGCTCTTTGGGAAGCTAAGAAACAAATCGCTCTGCACAGTGCTCTTACAGCCTACCGGGAACATCTCTTACAAAGGCCTGTGAAACGCAGTTTCTTTGCAGGCCTGATCTGGCTGAAGTAGAACTTCTGCTGTGGGTGGGCCACATGGCCCTAGAGCTGAAAGGCACAACGTGAAGGCTTCTTTCCAAAGGGCGTGTTGGGCCCCAAAGCCTCTTGCTTCCAGCTCTTTGGGAAGCTAAGAAACAACTCGCTCTGCAGACCTCTCTTACAGCCAACCGGGAGCATCTCTTGCAAAGGCCTGAGAAATGCAGTTTCTTTGCAGGCCTTATATCGCTGAGGTAGAACTGCTGCTATGCCATATCCTACTTCGGCCTAGAGTTGCAAGTCTCAAAGTCCTGCCTTGATTCCTCAAGGGCAGACAGGCCCCACAGCGTGGGGCTTCCACCTCTTTGGGCCGCTAAGAAACAACTTGCTCTGCACTGGTGTTTTACAGCCTACAGGGAACGAGTCTTACAAAGGCCTGCGAAACGCAGTTTCTTCCCAGCCCTGATCTGGCTGAAGTGGAACTTCTGATCTGGGTGTGCCACATGGCCCTATAGCTGAAAGGCACAACGTGCAGGCTTCTTTCCTAAGGGAGAGTTGTGCCGCAGAGCATCTTGCTTCCAGTTCTTTGGGAAGCTAAGAAACAACTCGCTCTGCACAGTGCTCTTACAGCCTAGTGGGAACATCTCTTCCAAAGGCCTGTGAAACGCAGTTTCTTTGCAGGCCTGATCTGGCTGAAGTAGGACTTCTGCTCTGGGTGTGCTACTTTGCCCTAGAGCTGAAAGGCACAACGTGCAGGCTTCTTTCCTAAGGGCGAGTTGGGCCTCACAGCATCCTTCTTCCAGCTCTTTGGGAAGCTAAGAAACAACTCGCTCTGCACAGTGCTCTTACAGCCTACCGGGAACATCTCTTCCAAAGGCCTGTGAGACGCAGTTTCTTTGCAGGCCTGATCTGGCTGAAGTAGTTCTTCTGGTCTGGGTGTGCTACTTTGCCCTAGAGCTGAAAGGCACAACGTGCAGGCTACTTTCCAAAGGGCGAGTTCGGCCCCAAAGCATCTTGCTTCCAGCTCTCTGGGAAGCTAAGAAACAACTCGCTCTGCACAGTGCTCTTACAGCCTACCGGGAACATCTCTTCCAAAGGCCCGTGAAACGCAGTTTCTTTGAAGGCCTGATCTGGCTGATGTAGGACTTCTTGTCTGAGTGTGCTACTTTGCCCTATAGCTGAAAGGCACAACGTGCCGGCTTCTTTCCAAAGGGCGAATTGGGCCCCACAGCATCTTGCTTCCAGCTCTCTGGGAAGCTAAGAAACAACTCGCTCTGCAGAGTGCGCTTACAGCCTACCGGGAACATCTCTTCCAAAGGCCTGTGAAACGCAGTTTCTTTGCAGGCCTGATCTGGCTGAAGTAGGACTTCTGCTCTGGGTGTGCTACTTTGCCCTAGAGCTGAAAGGCACAACGTGCAGGCTTCTTTCCAAAGGGCGAGTTGGGCCCCACAGCATCTTGCTTCCAGCTCTTTGGGAAGCTAAGAAACAACTCGCTCTGCACAGTGCTCTTACAGCCTACCGGGAACATCTCTTACAAAGGCCTGTGAAACGCAGTTTCTTTGCAGGCCTGATCTGGCTGAAGTAGGACTTCTGCTCTGGGTGTGCTACTTTGCCCTAAAGCTGAAAGGCACAACGTGCAGGCTTCTTTCCAAAGGGCGAGTTGGGCCCCACAGCATCTTGCTTCCAGCTCTTTGGGAATCTAAGAAACAACTCGCTCTGCACAGTGCTCTTACAGCCTACCGGGAACATCTCTTCCAAAGGCATGTGAAACGTAGTTTCTTTGCAGGCCTCATCTGACTGAAGTAGTTCTTCAGGTCTGGGTGTGCTACTTTGCCCTAGAGCTGAAAGGCACAACGTGCAGGCTTCTTTCCAAAGGGCGAGTTGGGCCCCACAGCATCCTGCTTCCAGCTCTTTGGGAAGATAAGAAACAACTCGCTCTGCACAGTGCTCTTACAGCCTACCGGGAGCATCTCTTCCAAAGGCCTGTGAAACGCAGTTTCTTTGCAGGCCTGATCTGGCTGAAGTAGAACTTCTGCTCTGGGTGTGCTACATTGGCCTGGAGCTGAAAGGCACAACCCGCAGTCTTCTTTCCAAAGGGCGAGTTGGGCCCAAAAGCATCTTCCTTCCAGCTCTTTGGCAAGCTAAGAAACAACTTGCTCAGCAGACCTCTCTTACAGCCAACTGGGAGCATCTCTTGCAAAGGCCTGAGAAATGCAGTTTCTTTGCAGGACTTATCTCGCTGAGGTAGAACTGCTGCTATGCCATATCCTACTTCGGCCTAGAGTTGCAAGGCTCAAAGTCCTGCCTTGATTCCTCAAGGGCAGACAGGCCCCACAGCGTTGGGCATCCACCTCTTTGGGCCGCTAAGAAACAACTTGCTCTGCACTGGTGTTTTACAGCCTACAGGGAACGAGTCTTACAAAGGCCTGTGAAACGCAGTTTCTTCCCAGCCCTGATCTGGCTGAAGTAGAACTTCTGCTCTGCCGGGTCCTACATGGTGCTAGAGCTGCAAGGCGCAAAGCTCTGCCTTGATTCCACAAGGGTAGACAAGTCCCTCAGGTAAAACATCCAGCTATTTCGGCAGCTAAGAAACAACTCGCTCTGCATAGGGCTCTTACAGCCTACCGGGAACATGTCTCACAAAGGACTGTGAAACGCAGTTTCTTCCCAGCCCTGATCTGGCTGAAGTAGAACTTCAGATCTGGGTGTGCCACATGGCCCTAGAGCTGAAAGGCACAACGTGCACGCTTCTTTCCAAAGGGAGAGTTGGGCCGCAGAGCATCTTGCTTCCAGCTCTTTGGGAAGCTACGAAACAACTCGCTCTGCACAGTGCTCTTACAGCCTACCGGGAACATCTCTTACAAAGGCCTGTGAAACGCAGTTTCTTTGCAGGCCTGATCAGGCTGAAGTAGGTCTTCTGGTCTGGGTGTGCTACTTTGCCCTAGAGCTGAAAGGCACAACGTGCAGGCTTCTTTCCAAAGGGCGAGTTGGGCCCCACAGCATCCTGCTTCCAGCTCTTTGGGAAGATAAGAAACAACTCGCTTTGCACAGTGCTCTTACAGCCTACCGGGAGCATCTCTTCCAAAGGCCTGTGAAACGCAGTTTCTTTGCAGGCCTGATCTGGCTGAAGTAGGACTTCTGCTCTGGGTGTGCTAATTTGCCCTAGAGCTGAAAGGCACAACGTGCAGGCTTCTTTCCAAAGGGCGTGTTGGGCCCCACAGCATCTTGCTTCCAGCTCTTTGGGAAGCTAAGAAACAACTCACTCTGCACAGTCCTCTTACAGCCTACCGGGAACATCTCTTCCAAAGGCCTGAGAAATGCAGTTTCTTTGCTGGCCTTATCTCGCTGACGTGGAACTGCTGCTATGCCGTGTCCTACATCGGCCTGGAGTTGCAAGGCTCAAATCCTGCCTTGACTCCTCAAGGGCAGACAGGCCCCACAGCGTGGGGCTTCCACCTCTTTGGGCAGCTAAGAAACAACTTGCTCTGCACTGGTGTTTTACAGCCTACCGGGAACATCTCTTCCAAAGGCCTGTGAAACGCAGTTTCTTTGCAGGCCTGATCTGGCTGAAGTAGAACTTCTGCTCTGGGTGTGCCACATGTCCCTAGAGCCGAAAGGCACAACGTGCAGGCTTCTTTCCAAAGGGCGAGTTGGGCCCCACAGCATCTTGCTTCCAGCTCTTTGGGAAGCTAAGAAACAACTCGCTCTGCACAGTGCTCTTACAGCCTACTGGGAGCATCTCTTCCAAAGGCCTGTGAAACGCAGTTTCTTTGCAGGCCTGATCTGGCTGAAGTAGGCCTTCTGCTCTGGGTGTGCTACTTTGCCCTAGAGCTGAAAGGCACAACGTGCAGGCTTCTTTCCAAAGGGCGAGTTGGGCCCCACAGCATCTTGCTTCCAGCTCTTTGGGAAGCTAAGAAACAACTCGCTCTGCACAGTGCTCTTACAGCCTACCGGGAACATCTCTTACAAAGGCCTGTGAAACGCAGTTTCTTTGCAGGCCTGATCTGGCTGAAGTGGAACTTCTGCTCTCGGTGTGCCACATGGCCCTAGAGCTGAAAGGCACAACGTGCACGCTTCTTTCCAAAGGGAGAGTTGGGCCACAGAGCATCTTGCTTCCAGCTCTTTGGGAAGCTAAGAAACAACTCGCTCTGCACAGTGCTCTTACAGCCTACCGGGAACATCTCTTACAAAGGCCTGTGAAACGCAGTTTCTTTGCAGGCCTGATCTGGCTGAAGTAGAACTTCTGCTCTGGGTGTGCCACATGGCCCTAGAGCTGAAAGGCACAACGTGCAGGCTTCTTTCCAAAGGGCGAGTTGGGCCCCAAAGCCTCTTGCTTCCAGCTCTTTGGGAAGCTAAGAAACAACTCGCTCTGCAGACCTCTCTTACAGCCAACCGGGAGCATCTCTTGCAAAGGCCTGAGAAATGCAGTTTCTTTGCAGGCCTTATCTCGCTGAGGTAGAACTGCTGCTATGCTGTGTCCTACATCGGCCTAGAGTTGCAAGGCTCAAAGTCCTGCCTTGACTCCTCAAGGGCAGACAGGCCCCACAGCGTGGGGCTTCCACCTCTTTAGGCAGCTAAGAAACATCTTGCTCTGCACTGGTGTTTTACAGCCTACAGTGAACGTGTCTTACAAAGACCTGTGAAACGCAATTTCTTCCCAGCCCTGATCTGGCTGAAGGAGAACTTCTGCTCTGCCGGGTCCTACATGGCGCTAGAGCTGCAAGGCACAAAGTCCTCCCTTTTTTCCACAAGGGTAGACAAGTCCCTCAGGTCCAGCTTCCAGCTCTTTCGGCAGCTAAGAAACAACTTGCTCTGCACTGGTGTTTTACAGCCTACAGGGAACGAGTCTTACAAAGGCCTGAGAAACGCAGTTTATTCCCAGCCCTGATCTGGCTGAAGTAGAACTTCTGCTCTGCCGGGTCCTACATGGCGCTAGAGCTGCAAGGCGCAAAGCTCTGCCTTGATTCCACAAGGGTAGACAAGTCCCTCAGGTAAAACATCCAGCTCTTTCGGGAGCTAAGAAACAACTCGCTCTGCATAGGGCTCTTACAGCCTACCGTTAACATGTCTTACAAAGGACTGTGAAACGCAGTTTCTTCCCAGCCCTGATCTGGCTGAAGTAGAACTTCTGCTCTGGGTGTGCCAGATTGACCTAGAGCTCAAAGGCACAACGTGCAGGCTTCTTAAAAAAGGGCGAGGTGGGACCCAGAGCATCTTGCTTCCAGCTCTTTGGGAAGCTAAGAAACAACTCGCTCTGCACAGCGCTCTTACAGCCTACCGGGAACATCTCTTAGGAGGCCTGTGAAACGCAGTTTCTTTGCAGGCCTGATCTGGCTGAAGTAGGACTTCTGCTCTGGGTGTGCCACATGGCCCTAGAGCTAAAAGGAACAACGTGCAGGCTTCTTTCCAAAGGGAGAGTTGGGCCGCAGAGCATCTTGCTTCCAGCTCTTTGGGAAGCTAAGAAACAACTCGCTCTGCACAGTGCTCTTACAGCCTACCGGGAACATCTCTTCCAAAGGCCTGAGAAACGCCGTTTCTTTGCAGGCCTGATCTGGCTGAAGTGGAACTTCTGATCTGGGTGTGCCAGATGGCCCTAGAGCTGAAAGGCACAACGTGCACGCTTCTTTCCAAAGGGAGAGTTGGGCCGCAGAGCATCTTGCTTCCAGCTCTTTGGGAAGCTAAGAAACAAATCGCTCTGCACAGTGCTCTTAGAGCCTACCGGGAACATCTCTTACAAAGGCCTGTGAAACGCAGTTTCTTTGCAGGCCTGATCTGGCTGAAGTAGAACTTCTGCTCTGGGTTTGCCACATGGCCCTAGAGCTGAAAGACACAACGTGCAGGCTTCTTTCCAAAGGGCGTGTTGGGCCCCAAAGCCTCTTGCTTCCAGCTCTTTGGGAAGCTAAGAAACAACTCGCTCTGCAGACCTCTCTTACAGCCAACCGGGAGCATCTCTTGCAAAGGCCTGAGAAATGCAGTTTCTTTGCAGGCCTTATCTCGCTGAGGTAGAACTGCTGCTATGCCATATCCTACTTCGGCCTAGAGTTGCAAGTCTCAAAGTCCTGCCTTGATTCCTCAAGGGCAGACAGGCCCCACAGCGTTGGGCTTCCACCTCTTTGGGCCGCTAAGAAACAACTTGCTCTGCACTGGTGTTTTACAGCCTACAGGGAACGAGTCTTACAAAGGCCTGTGAAACGCAGTTTCTTCCCAGCCCTGATCTGGCTGAAGTAGAACTTCTGCTCTGCCGGGTCCTACATGGCGCTAGAGCTGCAAGGCGCAAAGCTCTGCCTTGATTCCACAAGGGTAGACAAGTCCCTCAGGTAAAACATCCAGCTATTTCGGCAGCTAAGAAACAACTCGCTCTGCATAGGGCTCTTACAGCCTACCGGGAACATGTCTTACAAAGGACTGTGAAACGCAGTTTCTTCCCAGCCCTGATCTGGCTGAAGTAGAACTTCTGATCTGGGTGTGCCACATGGCCCTAGAGCTGAAAGGCACAACGTGCACGCTTCTTTCCAAAGGGAGAGTTGGGCCGCAGAGCATCTTGCTTCCAGCTCTTTGGGAAGCTAAGAAACAAATCGCTCTGCACAGTGCTCTTACAGCCTACCGGGAACATCTCTTACAAAGGCCTGTGAAACGCAGTTTCATTGCAAGCCTGATCTGGCTGAAGTAGGACTTCTGCTCTGGGTGTGCTACATGGCCCTAGAGCTGAAAGGCACAACGTGCAGGCTTCTTTCCAAAGGGCGAGTTGGGCCCCACAGCATCTTGCTTCCAGCTCTTTGGGAAGCTAAGAAACACCTCGCTCAGCACAGTGCTATACAGCCTACCGGGAACATCTCTTCCAAAGGCCTGTGAAACGCAGTTTCTTTGCAGGCCTGATCTGGCTGAAGTAGGACTTCTGCTCTGGGTGTGCTACTTTGCCCTAGAGCTGAAAGGCACAACGTGCATGCTTCTTTCCAAAGGGCGAGTTGGTCCCCACAGCATCTTGCTTCCAGCTCTTTGGGAAGCTAAGAAACAACTCGCTCTGCACAGTGCTCTTACAGCCTACCGGGAACATCTCTTCCAAAGGCCTGTGAAACGCAGTTTCTTTGCAGGCCTGATCTGGCTGAAGTAGTTCTTCAGGTCTGGGTGTGCTACTTTGCCCTAGAGCTGAAAGGCACAACGTGCAGGCTTCTTTCCAAAGGGCGAGTTGGGCCCCACAGCATCCTGCTTCCAGCTCTTTGGGAAGATAAGAAACAACTCGCTCTGCACAGTGCTCTTACAGCCTACCGGGAGCATCTCTTCCAAAGGCCTGTGAAACGCAGTTTCTTTGCAGGCCTGATCTGGCTGAAGTAGAACTTCTGCTCTGGGTGTGCTACATTGGCCTGGAGCTGAAAGGCACAACCCGCAGTCTTCTTTCCAAAGGGCGAGTTGGGCCCAAAAGCATCTTCCTTCCAGCTCTTTGGGAAGCTAAGAAACAACTGGCTCAGCAGACCTCTCTTACAGCCAACTGGGAGCATCTCTTGCAAAGGCCTGAGAAATGCAGTTTCTTTGCAGGACTTATCTCGCTGAGGTAGAACTGCTGCTATGCCATATCCTACTTCGGCCTAGAGTTGCAAGGCTCAAAGTCCTGCCTTGATTCCTCAAGGGCAGACAGGCCCCACAGCGTTGGGCATCCACCTCTTTGGGCCGCTAAGAAACAACTTGCTCTGCACTGGTGTTTTACAGCCTACAGGGAACGAGTCTTACAAAGGCCTGTGAAATGCAGTTTCTTCCCAGCCCTGATCTGGCTGAAGTAGAACTTCTGCTCTGCCGGGTCCTACATGGCGCTAGAGCTGCAAGGCGCAAAGCTCTGCCTTGATTCCACAAGGGTAGACAAGTCCCTCAGGTAAAACATCCAGCTATTTCGGCAGCTAAGAAACAACTCGCTCTGCATAGGGCTCTTACAGCCTACCGGGAACATGTCTCACAAAGGACTGTGAAACGCAGTTTCTTCCCAGCCCTGATCTGGCTGAAGTAGAACTTCAGATCTGGGTGTGCCACATGGCCCTAGAGCCGAAAGGCACAACGTGCACGCTTCTTTCCAAAGGGAGAGTTGGGCCGCAGAGCATCTTGCTTCCAGCTCTTTGGGAAGCTAAGAAACAACTCGCTCTGCACAGTGCTCTTACAGCCTACCGGGAACATCTCTTACAAAGGCCTGTGAAACGCAGTTTCTTTGCAGGCCTGATCTGGCTGAAGTAGGTCTTCTGGTCTGGGTGTGCTACTTTGCCCTAGAGCTGAAAGGCACAACGTGCAGGCTTCTTTCCAAAGGGCGAGTTGGGCCCCACAGCATCTTGCTTCCAGCTCTTTGGGAAGCTAAGAAACAACTCGCTCTGCACAGTGCTCTTACAGCCTACCGGGAACATCTCTTACAAAGGCCTGTGAAACGCAGTTTCTTTGCAGGCCTGATCTGGCTGAAGTGGAACTTCTGCTCTCGGTGTGCCGCATGGCCCTAGAGCTGAAAGGCACAACGTGCACGCTTCTTTCCAAAGGGAGAGTTGGGCCACAGAGCATCTTGCTTCCAGCTCTTTGGGAAGCTAAGAAACAACTCGCTCTGCACAGTGCTCTTACAGCCTACCGGGAACATCTCTTACAAAGGCCTGTGAAACGCAGTTTCTTTGCAGGCCTGATCTGGCTGAAGTAGAACTTCTGCTCTGGGTGTGCCACATGGCCCTAGAGCTGAAAGGCACAACGTGCAGGCTTCTTTCCAAAGGGCCAGTTGGGCCCCAAAGCCTCTTGCTTCCAGCTCTTTGGGAAGCTAAGAAACAACTCGCTCTGCAGACCTCTCTTACAGCCAACCGGGAGCATCTCTTGCAAAGGCCTGAGAAATGCAGTTTCTTTGCAGGCCTTATCTCGCTGAGGTAGAACTGCTGCTATGCTGTGTCCTACATCGGCCTAGAGTTGCAAGGCTCAAAGTCCTGCCTTGACTCCTCAAGGGCAGACAGGCCCCACAGCGTGGGGCTTCCACCTCTTTAGGCAGCTAAGAAACATCTTGCTCTGCACTGGTGTTTTACAGCCTACAGTGAACGAGTCTTACAAAGACCTGTGAAACGCAATTTCTTCCCAGCCCTGATCTGGCTGAAGGAGAACTTCTGCTCTGCCGGGTCCTACATGGCGCTAGAGCTGCAAGGCACAAAGTCCTCCCTTTTTTCCACAAGGGTAGACAAGTCCCTCAGGTCCAGCTTCCAGCTCTTTCGGCAGCTAAGAAACAACTTGCTCTGCACTGGTGTTTTACACCCTACAGGGAACGAGTCTTACAAAGGCCTGAGAAACGCAGTTTATTCCCAGCCCTGATCTGGCTGAAGTAGAACTTCTGCTCTGCCGGGTCCTACATGGCGCTAGAGCTGCAAGGCGCAAAATTCTGCCTTGATTCCACAAGGGTAGACAAGTCCCTCAGGTAAAACATCCAGCTCTTTCGGGAGCTAAGAAACAACTCGCTCTGCATAGGGCTCTTACAGCCTACCGTTAACATGTCTTACAAAGGACTGTGAAACGCAGTTTCTTCCCAGCCCTGATCTGGCTGAAGTAGAACTTCTGCTCTGGGTGTGCCAGATTGACCTAGAGCTCAAAGGCACAACGTGCAGGCTTCTTAAAAAAGGGCGAGGTGGGACCCAGAGCATCTTGCTTCCAGCTCTTTGGGAAGCTAAGAAACAACTCGCTCTGCACAGCGCTCTTACAGCCTACCGGGAACATCTCTTAGGAGGCCTGTGAAACGCAGTTTCTTTGCAGGCCTGATCTGGCTGAAGTAGGACTTCTGCTCTGGGTGTGCCACATGGCCCTAGAGCTAAAAGGAACAACGTGCAGGCTTCTTTCCAAAGGGAGAGTTGGGCCGCAGAGCATCTTGCTTCCAGCTCTTTGGGAAGCTAAGAAACAACTCGCTCTGCACAGTGCTCTTACAGCCTACCGGGAACATCTCTTCCAAAGGCCTGAGAAACGCCGTTTCTTTGCAGGCCTGATCTGGCTGAAGTGGAACTTCTGATCTGGGTGTGCCAGATGGCCCTAGAGCTGAAAGGCACAACGTGCACGCTTCTTTCCAAAGGGCGAGTTGGGCCGCAGAGCATCTTGCTTCCAGCTCTTTGGGAAGCTAAGAAACAAATCGCTCTGCACAGTGCTCTTACAGCCTACCGGGAACATCTCTTACAAAGGCCTGTGAAACGCAGTTTCTTTGCAGGCCTGATCTGGCTGAAGTAGAACTTCTGCTGTGGGTGGGCCACATGGCCCTAGAGCTGAAAGGCACAACGAGCAGGCTTCTTTCCAAAGGGCGTGTTGGGCCCCAAAGCCTCTAGCTTCCAGCTCTTTGGGAAGCTAAGAAACAACTCGCTCTGCAGACCTCTCTTACAGCCAACCGGGAGCATCTCTTGCAAAGGCCTGAGAAATGCAGTTTCTTTGCAGGCCTTATCTCGCTGAGGTAGAACTGCTGCTATGCCATATCCTACTTCGGCCTAGAGTTGCAAGTCTCAAAGTCCTGCCTTGACTCCTCAAGGGCAGACAGGCCCCACAGCGTGGGGCTTCCACCTCTTTGGGCCGCTAGGAAACAACTTGCTCTGCACTGGTGTTTTACAGCCTACAGGGAACGAGTCTTACAAAGGCCTGTGAAACGCAGTTTCTTCCCAGCCCTGATCTGGCTGAAGTGGAACTTCTGCTCTGCCGGGTCCTACATGGCGCTAGAGCTGCAAGGCGCAAAGTTCTGCCTTGATTCCACAAGCGTAGACAAGTCCCTCAGGTAAAACGTCCAGCTCTTTCGGGAGCTAAGAAACAACTAGCTCTGCATAGGGCTCTTACAGCCTACCGTTAACATGTCTTACAAAGGACTGTGAAACGCAGTTTCGTTGCAGGCCTGATCTGCCTGAAGTAGGATTTCTGCTCTGGGTGTGCTACTTTGCCCTAGAGCTGAAAGGCACAACGTGCAGGCTTCTTTCCAAAGGGCGAGTTGGGCCCCACAGCATCTTGCTTCCAGCTCTTTGGGAAGCTAAGAAACAACTCGCTCTGCACAGTGCTCTTACAGCCTACTGGGAGCATCTCTTCCAAAGGCCTGTGAAACGCAGTTTCTTTGCAGGCCTGATCTGGCTGAAGTAGGACTTCTGCTCTATGTGTGCTACTTTGCCCTAGAGCTGAAAGGCACAACGTGCAGGCTTCTTTCCAAAGGGCGAGTTGGGCCCCACAGCATCTTGCTTCCAGCTCTTTGGGAAGCTAAGAAACAACTCGCTCTGCACAGTGCTCTTACAGCCTACCGGGAACATCTCTTACAAAGGCCTGTGAAACGCAGTTTCTTTGCAGGCCTGATCTGGCTGAAGTGGAACTTCTGCTTTGGGTGTGCCACATGGCCCTAGAGCTGAAAGGCACAACGTGCAGGCTTCTTTCCAAAGGGAGAGTTGGGCCGCAGAGCATCTTGCTTCCAGCTCTTTGGGAAGCTAAGAAACAACTCGCTCTGCACAGTGCTCTTACAGCCTACCGGGAACATCTCTTACAAAGGCCTGTGAAAGGCAGTTTCTTTGCCGGCCTGATCTGGCTGAAGTAGGACTTCTGCTCTGGGTGTGCCACATGGCCCTAGAGCTGAAAGACCCAACGTGCAGGCTTCTTTCCAAAGGGCGTGTTGGGCCCCAAAGCCTCTTGCTTCCAGCTCTTTGGGAAGCTAAGAAACAACTCGCTCTGCAGACCTCTCTTACAGCCAACCGGGAGCATCTCTTGCAAAGGCCTGAGAAATGCAGTTTCTTTGCAGGCCTTATCTCGCTGAGGTAGAACTGCTGCTATGCTGTGTCCTACATCGGCCTAGAGTTGCAAGGCTCAAAGTCCTGCCTTGACTCCTCAAGGGCAGACAGGACCCACAGCGTGGGGCTTCCACCTCCTTGGGCCGCTAAGAAACATCTTGCTCTGCACTGGTGTTTTACAGCCTACAGGGAACGAGTCTTACAAAGACCTGTGAAACGCAGTTCCTTCCCAGCCCTGATCTGGCTGAAGTAGAACTTCTGCTCTGCCGGGTCCTACATGGCGCTAGAGCTGCAAGGCACAAAGTCCTCCCTTTTTTCCACAAGGGTAGACAAGTCCCTCAGGTCCAGCTTCCAGCTCTTTCGGCAGCTAGGAAACAACTCACTGTGCACAGTGCTCTTACAGCCTACCGGGAACATCTCTTACAAAGGCCTGTGAAACGCAGTTTCTTTGCAGGCCTGATCTGGCTGAAGTAGAAATTCTGCTCTGGGTGTGCCACATGGCCCTAGAGCTGAAAGGCACAACGTGCAGGCTTCTTTCCAAAGGGCGAGTTGGGCCCCACAGCATCTTGCTTCCAGCTCTTTGGGAAGATAAGAAACAACTCGCTCTGCACAGTGCTCTTACAGCCTACTGGGAACATCTCTTACAAAGGCCTGTGAGACGCAGTTTCTTTGCAGGCCTGATCTGGCTGAAGTAGAACTTCTGCTCTGGGTGTGCTACATTGGCCTGGAGCTGAAAGGCACAACCCGCAGTCTTCTTTCCAAAGGGCGAGTTGGGCCCAAAAGCATCTTCCTTCCAGCTCTTTGGGAAGCTAAGAAACAACTCGCTCTGCAGACCTCTCTTACAGCCAACTGGGAGCATCTCTTGCAAAGGCCTGAGAAATGCAGTTTCTTTGCAGGCCTTATCTCGCTGAGGTAGAACTGCTGCTATGCCATATCCTACTTCGGCCTAGAGTTGCAAGGCTCAAAGTCCTGCCTTGATTCCTCAAGGGCAGACAGGCCCCACAGCGTTGGGCTTCCACCTCTTTGGGCCGCTAAGAAACAACTTGCTCTGCACTGGTGTTTTACAGCCTATAGGGAACTAGTCTTACAAAGGCCTGTGAAACGCAGTTTCTTCCCAGCCCTGATCTGGCTGAAGTAGAACTTCTGCTCTGCCGGGTCCTACATGGCGCTAGAGCTGCAAGGCGCAAAGCTCTGCCTTGATTCCACAAGGGTAGACAAGTCCCTCAGGTAAAACATCCAGCTATTTCGGCAGCTAAGAAACAACTCGCTCTGCATAGGGCTCTTACAGCCTACCGGGAACATGTCTTACAAAGGACTGTGAAACGCAGTTTCTTCCCAGCCCTGATCTGGCTGAAGTAGAACTTCTGATCTGGGTGTGCCACATGGCCCTAGAGCTGAAAGGCACAACGTGCACGCTTCTTTCCAAAGGGAGAGTTGGGCCGCAGAGCATCTTGCTTCCAGCTCTTTGGGAAGCTAAGAAACAACTCGCTCTGCACAGTGCTCTTACAGCCTACCGGGAACATCTCTTACAAAGGCCTGTGAAACGCAGTTTCTTTGCAAGCCTGATCTGGCTGAAGTAGGACTTCTGCTCTGGGTGTGCTACTTTGCCCTAGAGCTGAAAGGCACAACGTGCAGGCTTCTTTCCAAAGGGCGAGTTGGGCCCCACAGCATCTTGCTTCCAGCTCTTTGGGAAGCTAAGAAACAACTCGCTCTGCACAGTGCTCTTACAGCCTACCGGGAACATCTCTTACAAAGGCCTGTGAAAGGCAGTTTCTTTGAAGGCCTGATCTGGCTGAAGTAGAACTTCTGCTCTGGGTGTACCACATGGCCCTAGAGCTGAAAGACACAACGTGCAGGCTTCTTTCCAAAGGGCGTGTTGGGCCCCAAAGCCTCTTGCTTCCAGCTCTTTGGGAAGCTAAGAAACAAATCGCTCTGCAGACCTCTCTTACAGCCAACCGGGAGCATCTCTTGCAAAGGCCTGAGAAATGCAGTTTCTTTGCAGGCCTTATCTTGCTGAGGTAGAACTGCTGCTATCCTGTGTCCTACATCGGCCTAGAGTTGCAAGGCTCAAAGTCCTGCCTTGACTCCTCAAGGGCAGACAGGCCCCACAGCGTGGGGCTTCCACCTCTTTAGGCAGCTAAGAAACATCTTGCTCTGCACTGGTGTTTTACAGCCTACAGTGAACGAGTCTTACAAAGACCTGTGAAACGCAATTTCTTCCCAGCCCTGATCTGGCTGAAGGAGAACTTCTGCTCTGCCGGGTCCTACATGGCGCTAGAGCTGCAAGGCACAAAGTCCTCCCTTTTTTCCACAAGGGTAGACAAGTCCCTCAGGTCCAGCTTCCAGCTCTTTCGGCAGCTAAGAAACAACTCGCTGTGCACAGTGCTCTTACAGCCTACCGGGAACATCTCTTACAAAGGCCTGTGAAACGCAGTTTCTTTGCAGGCCTGATCTGGCTGAAGTAGAACTTCTGCTCTGGGTGTGCCACATGGCCCTAGAGCTGAAAGGCACAACGTGCAGGCTTCTTTCCAAAGGGCGAGTTGGGCCCCACAGCATCTTGCTTCCAGCTCTTTGGGAAGCTAAGAAACAACTCGCTCTGCACAGTGCTCTTACAGCCTACTGGGAACATCTCTTACAAAGGCCTGTGAAACGCAGTTTCTTTGCAGGCCTGATCTGGCTGAAGTAGAACTTCTGCTCTGGGTGTGCTACATTGGCCTGGAGCTGAAAGGCACAACCCGCAGTCTTCTTTCCAAAGGGCGAGTTGGCCCCAAAAGCATCTTCCTTCCAGCTCTTTGGGAAGCTAAGAAACAACTGGCTCTGCAGACCTCTCTTACAGCCAACTGGGAGCATCTCTTGCAAAGGCCTGAGAAATGCAGTTTCTTTGCAGGCCTTATCTCGCTGAGGTAGAACTGCTGCTATGCCATATCCTACTTCGGCCTAGAGTTGCAAGGCTCAAAGTCCTGCCTTGATTCCTCAAGGGCAGACAGGCCCCACAGCGTTGGGCTTCCTCCTCTTTGGGCCGCTAAGAAACAACTTGCTCTGCACTGGTGTTTTACAGCCTACAGGGAACGAGTCTTACAAAGGTCTGTGAAACGCAGTTTATTCCCAGCCCTGATCTGGCTGAAGTGGATCTTCTGCTCTGGGTGTGCCACATGGCCCTAGAGCTGAAAGGCACTACGTGCACGCTTCTTTCCAAAGGGAGAGTTGGGCCGCAGAGCATCTTGCTTCCAGCTCTTTGGGACGCTAAGAAACAACTCGCTCTGCACAGTGCTCTTACAGCCTACAGGGAACATCTCTTACAAAGACCTGTGAAACGCAGTTTCTTTGCAGGCCTGATCTGGCTGAAGTAGAACTTCTGCTCTGGGTGTGCCACATGGCCCTAGAGCTGAAAGGCACAACGTGCAGGCTTCTTTCCAAAGGGCGTGTTGGGCCCCAAAGCCTCTTGCTTCCAGCTCTTTGGGAAGCTAAGAAACAACTCGCTCTGCAGACCTCTCTTACAGCCAACCAGGAGCATCTCTTGCAAAGGCCTGAGAAATGCAGTTTCTTTGCAGGCCTTATCTCGCTGAGGTAGAACTGCTGCTATGCCATATCCTACTTCGGCCTAGAGTTGCAAGTCTCAAAGTCCTGCCTTGATTCCTCAAGGGCAGACAGGCCCCACAGCGTGGGGCTTCCACCTCTTTGGGCCGCTAAGAAACATCTTGCTCTGCACTGGTGTTTTACACCCTACAGGGAACGAGTCTTACAAAGGCTTGTGAAACGCAGTTTATTCCCAGCCCTGATCTGGCTGAAGTAGAACTTCTGCTCTGCCGGGTCCTACATGGCGCTAGAGCTGCAAGGCGCAAATCCTGCCTTGATTCCACAAGGGTAGACAAGTCCCTCAGGTAAAACATCCAGCTCTTTCGGGAGCTAAGAAACAACTCGCTCTGCATAGGGCTCTTACAGCCTACCGTTAACATGTCTTACAAAGGACTGTGAAACGCAGTTTCTTCCCAGCCCTGATCTGGCTGAAGTAGAACTTCTGCTCTGGGTGTGCCAGATTGACCTAGAGCTCAAAGGCACAACGTGCAGGCTTCTTAAAAAAGGGCGAGGTGGGACCCAGAGCATCTTGCTTCCAGCTCTTTGGGAAGCTAAGAAACAACTCGCTCTGCACAGTGCTCTTACAGCCTAGTGGGAACATCTCTTCCAAAGGCCTGTGAAACGCAGTTTCTTTGCAGGCCTGATCTGGCTGAAGTAGGACTTCTGCTCTGGGTGTGCTACTTTGCCCTAGAGCTGAAAGGCACAACGTGCAGGCTTCTTTCCAAAGGGCGAGTTGCGCCCCACAGCATCTTGCTTCCAGCTCTTTTGGAAGCTAAGAAACAACTCGCTCTGCAGACGTCTCTTACAGACAACCGGGAACATCTCTTGCAAAGGCCTGAGAAATACAGTTTCCTTGCAGGCCTTATCTCGCTGAGGTAGAAATGCTGCTATGCCATATCCTACTTCGGCCTAGAGTTGCAAGGCTCAAAGTCCTGCCTTGATTCCTCAAGGGCAGACAGGCCCCACAGCGTGGGGCTTCCACCTCTTTGGGCCGCTAAGAAACAACTTGCTCTGCACTGGTGTTTTACAGCCTACAGGGAACGAGTCTTACAAAGGCCTGTGAAACGCAGTTTCTTCCCAGCCCTGATCTGGCTGAAGTAGAACTTCTGCTCTGCCGGGTCCTACATGGTGCTAGAGCTGCAAGGCGCAAAGCTCTGCCTTGATTCCACAAGGGTAGACAAGTCCCTCAGGTAAAACATCCAGCTATTTCGGCAGCTAAGAAACAACTCGCTCAGCATAGGGCTCTTACAGCCTACCGGGAACATGTCTTACAAAGGACTGTGAAACGCAGTTTCTTCCCAGCCCTGATGTGGCTGAAGTAGAACTTCTGCTCTGGGTGTGCGACATTGACCTAGAGCTCAAAGGCACAATGTACAGGCTTCTTAAAGAAGGGCGAGGTGGGACTCAGAGCATCTTGCTTCCAGCTCTTTGGGAAGTTAAGAAACAACTCGCTCTGCACAGCGCTCTTACAGCCTACCGGGAACATCTCTTACGAAGGCCTGTGAAACGCAGTTTCTTTGCAGGCCTGATCTGGCTGAAGTGGAAATTCTGCTCTGGGTGTGCCACATGGCCCTAGAGCTGAAAGGCACAACGTGCACGCTTCTTTCCAAAGGGAGAGTTGGGCCGCAGAGCATCTTGCTTCCAGCTCTTTGGGAAGCTAAGAAACAACTCGCTCTGCACAGTGCTCTTACAGCCTAGTGGGAACATCTCTTCCAAAGGCCTGTGAAACGCAGTTTCTTTGCAGGCCTGATCTGGCTGAAGTAGGACTTCTGCTCTGGGTGTGCTACTTTGCCCTAGAGCTGAAAGGCACAACGTGCAGGCTTCTTTCCAAAGGGCGAGTTGGGCCCAACAGCATCTTGCTTCCAGCTCTTTGGGAAGCTAAGAAACAACTCGCTCTGCACAGTGCTCTTACAGCCTAGTGGGAACATCTCTTCCAAAGGCCTGTGAAACGCAGTTTCTTTGCAGGCCTGATCTGGCTGAAGTAGGACTTCTGCTCTGGGTGTGCTACTTTGCCCTAGAGCTGAAAGGCACAACGTGCAGGCTTCTTTCCAAAGGGCGAGTTGGGCCCCACAGCATCTTGCTTCCAGCTCTTTGGGAAGCTAAGAAACAACTCGCTCTGCACAGTGCTCTTACAGCCTACCGGGAACATCTCTTCCAAAGGCCTGTGAAACGCATTTTCTTTGCAGGCCTGATCTGGCTGAAGTAGGACTTCTGCTCTGGGTGTGCTACTTTGCCCTAGAGCTGAAAGGCACAACGTGCAGGCTTCTTCACAAAGGGCGAGTTGGGCCCCACAGCATCTTGCTTCCAGCTCTTTGGGAAGCTAAGAAACAACTCGCTCTGCACAGTGCTCTTACAGCCTACCGGGAACATCTCTTACAAAGGCCTGTGAAACGCAGTTTCTTTGCAAGCCTGATCTGGCTGAAGTAGGACTTCTGCTCTGGGTGTGCTACATTGCCCTAGAGCTGAAAGGCTCAACGTGCAGCCTTCTTTCCAAAGGGCGAGTTGGGCCCCACAGCATCTGGCTTCCAGCTCTTTGGGAAGATAAGAAACCACTCGCTCTGCACAGTGCTCTTACAGCCTAGTGGGAACATCTCTTCCAAAGGCCTGTGAAACGCAGTTTCTTTGCAGGCCTGATCTGGCTGAAGTAGGACTTCTGCTCTGGGTGTGCTACTTTGCCCTAGAGCTGAAAGGCACAACGTGCAGGCTTCTTTCCAAAGGGCGAGTTGCGCCCCACAGCATCTTGCTTCCAGCTCTTTTGGAAGCTAAGAAACAACTCGCTCTGCAGACGTCTCTTACAGACAACCGGGAACATCTCTTGCAAAGGCCTGAGAAATACAGTTTCCTTGCAGGCCTTATCTCGCTGAGGTAGAAATGCTGCTATGCCATATCCTACTTCTGCCTAGAGTTGCAAGGCTCAAAGTCCTGCCTTGATTCCTCAAGGGCAGACAGGCCCCACAGCGTGGGGCTTCCACCTCTTTGGGCCGCTAAGAAACAACTTGCTCTGCACTGGTGTTTTACAGCCTACAGGGAACGAGTCTTACAAAGGCCTGTGAAACGCAGTTTCTTCCCAGCCCTGATCTGGCTGAAGTAGAACTTCTGCTCTGCCGGGTCCTACATGGCGCTAGAGCTGCAAGGCGCAAAGCTCTGCCTTGATTCCACAAGGGTAGACAAGTCCCTCAGGTAAAACATCCAGCTATTTCGGCAGCTAAGAAACAACTCGCTCAGCATAGGGCTCTTACAGCCTACCGGGAACATGTCTTACAAAGGACTGTGAAACGCAGTTTCTTCCCAGCCCTGATGTGGCTGAAGTAGAACTTCTGCTCTGGGTGTGCGACATTGACCTAGAGCTCAAAGGCACAATGTACAGGCTTCTTAAAGAAGGGCGAGGTGGGACTCAGAGCATCTTGCTTCCAGCTCTTTGGGAAGTTAAGAAACAACTCGCTCTGCACAGCGCTCTTACAGCCTACCGGGAACATCTCTTACGAAGGCCTGTGAAACGCAGTTTCTTTGCAGGCCTGATCTGGCTGAAGTGGAAATTCTGCTCTGGGTGTGCCACATGGCCCTAGAGCTGAAAGGCACAACGTGCACGCTTCTTTCCAAAGGGAGAGTTGGGCCGCAGAGCATCTTGCTTCCAGCTCTTTGGGAAGCTAAGAAACAACTCGCTCTGCACAGTGCTCTTACAGCCTACCGGGAACATCTCTTACAAAGGCCTGTGAAAGGCAGTTTCTTTGCAGGCCTGATCTGGCTGAAGTAGAACTTCTGCTCTGGGTGTGCCACATGGCCCTAGAGTTGAAAGGCACCACGTGCTGGCTTCTCTTCAAAGGGCGTGTTGGGCCCCAAAGCCTCTTGCTTCCAGCTCTTTGGGAAGCCAAGAAACAACTCGCTCTGCAGACCTCTCTTACAGCCAACCGGGAGCATCTCTTGCAAAGGCCTGAGAAATGCCTTTTCTTTGCAGGCCTTATCTTGCTGAGGTAGAACTGCTGCTATGCCATATCCTACTTCAGCCTAGAGTTGCAAGTCTCAAAGTCCTGCCTTGACTCCTCAAGGGCAGACAGGCCCCACAGTGTGGGGCTTCCACCTCTTTGGGCCGCTAAGAAACAACTTACTCTGCACTGGTGTTTTACAGCCTACAGGGAACGAGTCTTACAAAGGCCTGTGAAACGCAGTTTCATCCCAGCCGTGATCTGGCTGAAGTGCAACTTGTGATCTGGGTGTGCCACATGGCCATAGAGCTGAAAGGCACAACGTGCACGCTTCTTTCCAAAGGGAGAGTTGGGCCGCAGAGCATCTTGCTTCCAGCTCTTTGGGAAGCTAAGAAACAACTCGCTCTGCACAGTGCTCTTACAGCCTACCGGGAACATCTCTTACAAAGGCCTGTGAAACGCAGTTTCTTTGCAGGCCAGATCTGGCTGAAGTAGGACTTCTGCTCTGGGTGTGCTACTTTGCCCTAGAGCTGAAAGGCACAGCGTGCAGGCTTCTTTCCAAAGGGCGAGTTGGGCCCAACAGCATCTTGCTTCCAGCTCTTTGGGAAGCTAAGAAACAACTCGCTCTGCACAGTGCTCTTACAGCCTACTGGGAGCATCTCTTCCAAAGGCCTGTGAAATGCAGTTTCTTTGCAGGCCTGATGTGGCTGAAGTAGGACTTCTGCTCTGGGTGTGCTACTTTGCCCTAGAGCTGAAAGGCACAACGTGCAGGCTTCTTTCCAAAGGGCGAGTTGGGCCCCACAGCATCTTGCTTCCAGCTCTTTGGGAAGCTAAGAAACCACTCGCTCTGCACAGTGCTCTTACAGCCTACCGGGAACATCTCTTCCAAAGGCCTGTGAAACGCAGTTTCTTTGCAGGCCTGATCTGGCTGAAGTAGAACTTCTGCTCTGCCGGGTCCTACATGGCGCTAGAGCTGCAAGGCGCAAAGCTCTGCCTTGATTCCACAAGGGTAGAAAAGTCCCTCAGGTAAAACATCCAGCTATTTCGGCAGCTAAGAAACAACTCGCTCAGCATAGGGCTCTTACAGACAACCGGGAACATCTCTTGCAAAGGCCTGAGAAATACAGTTTCCTTGCAGGCCTTATCTCGCTGAGGTAGAAATGCTGCTATGCCATATCCTACTTCGGCCTAGAGTTGCAAGGCTCAAAGTCCTGCCTTGATTCCTCAAGGGCAGACAGGCCCCACAGCGTGGGGCTTCCACCTCTTTGGGCCGCTAAGAAACAACTTGCTCTGCACTGGTGTTTTACAGCCTACAGGGAACGAGTCTTACAAAGGCCTGTGAAACGCAGTTTATTCCCAGCCCTGATCTGGCTGAAGTAGAACTTCTGCTCTGCCGGGTCCTACATGGCGCTAGAGCTGCAAGGCGCAAAGCTCTGCCTTGATTCCACAAGGGTAGACAAGTCCCTCAGGTAAAACATCCAGCTATTTCGGCAGCTAAGAAACAACTCGCTCAGCATAGGGCTCTTACAGCCTACCGGGAACATGTCTTACAAAGGACTGTGAAATGCAGTTTCTTCCCAGCCCTGATGTGGCTGAAGTAGAACTTCTGCTCTGGGTGTGCGACATTGACCTAGAGCTCAAAGGCACAACGTACAGGCTTCTTAAAGAAGGGCGAGGTGGGACCCAGAGCATCTTGCTTCCAGCTCTTTGGGAAGCTAAGAAACAACTCGCTCTGCACAGCGCTCTTACAGCCTACCGGGAACATCTCTTACGAAGGCCTGTGAAACGCAGTTTCTTTGCAGGCCTGATCTGGCTGAAGTAGGACTTCTGCTCTGGGAGTGCTACTTTGCCCTAGAGCTGAAAGGCACAACGTGCAGGCTTCTTTCCAAAGGGCGAGTTGGGCCCCACAGCATCTTGCTTCCAGCTCTTTGGGAAGCTAAGAAACAACTCGCTCTGCACAGTGCTCTTACAGCCTACCGGGAACATCTCTTCCAAAGGCCTGTGAAACGCAGTTTCTTTGCAGGCCTGATCTGGCTGAAGTAGTTCTTCTGGTCTGGGTGTGCTACTTTGCCCTAGAGCTGAAAGGCACAACGTGCAGGCTTCTTTCCAAAGGGCGAGTTGGGCCCCACAGCATCCTGCTTCCAGCTCTTTGGGAAGATAAGAAACAACTCGCTCTGCACAGTGCTCTTACAGCCTACCTGGAGCATCTCTTCCAAAGGCCTGTGAAACGCAGTTTCTTTGCAGGCCTGATCTGGCTGAAGTAGAGCTTCTGCTCTGGGTGTGCTACATTGGCCTGGAGCTGAAAGGCACAACCCGCAGTCTTCTTTCCAAAGGGCGAGTTGGGCCCAAATGCATCTTCCTTCCAGCTCTTTGGGAAGCTAAGAAACAACTGGCTCTGCAGACCTCTCTTACAGCCAACTGGGAGCATCTCTTGCAAAGGCCTGAGAAATGCAGTTTCTTTGCAGGCCTTATCTCGCTGAGGTAGAACTGCTGCTATGCCATATCCTACTTCGGCCTAGAGTTGCAAGTCTCAAAGTCCTGCCTTGATTCCTCAAGGGCAGACAGGCCCCACAGCGTTGGGCTTCCACCTCTTTGGGCCACTAAGAAACAACTTGCTCTGCACTGGTGTTTTACAGCCTACAGGGAACGAGTCTTACAAAGGCCTGTGAAACGCAGTTTCTTCCCAGCCCTGATCTGGCTGAAGTAGAACTTCTGCTCTGCCGGGTCCTACATGGCGCTAGAGCTGCAAGGCGCAAAGCTCTGCCTTGATTCCACAAGGGTAGACAAGTCCCTCAGGTAAAACATCCAGCTATTTCGGCAGCTAAGAAACAACTCGCTCTGCATAGGGCTCTTACAGCCTACCGGGAACATGTCTTACAAAGGACTGTGAAACGCAGTTTCTTCCCAGCCCTGATCTGGCTGAAGTAGAACTTCTGATCTGGGTGTGCCACATGGCCCTAGAGCTGAAAGGCACAATGTGCACGCTTCTTTCCAAAGGGAGAGTTGGGCCGCAGAGCATCTTGCTTCCAGCTCTTTGGGAAGCTAAGAAACAAATCGCTCTGCACAGTGCTCTTACAGCCTACCGGGAACATCTCTTACAAAGGCCTGTGAAACGCAGTTTCATTGCAAGCCTGATCTGGCTGAAGTAGGACTTCTGCTCTGGGTGTGCTACATTGCCCTAGAGCTGAAAGGCACAACGTGCAGGCTTCTTTCCAAAGGGCGAGTTGGGCCCCACAGCATCTTGCTTCCAGCTCTTTGGGAAGCTAAGAAACACCTCGCTCTGCACAGTGCTATACAGCCTACCGGGAACATCTCTTCCAAAGGCCTGTGAAACGCAGTTTCTTTGCAGGCCTGATCTGGCTGAAGTAGGACTTCAGCTCTGGGTGTGCTACTTTGCCCTAGAGCTGAAAGGCACAACGTGCAGGCTTCTTTCCAAAGGGCGAGTTGGTCCCCACAGCATCTTGCTTCCAGCTCTTTGGGAAGCTAAGAAACAACTCGCTCTGCACAGTGCTCTTACAGCCTACCGGGAACATCTCTTCCAAAGGCATGTGAAACGCAGTTTCTTTGCAGGCCTCATCTGGCTGAAGTAGTTCTTCAGGTCTGGGTGTGCTACTTTGCCCTAGAGCTGAAAGGCACAACGTGCAGGCTTCTTTCCAAAGGGCGAGTTGGGCCCCACAGCATCCTGCTTCCAGCTCTTTGGGAAGATAAGAAACAACTCGCTCTGCACAGTGCTCTTACAGCCTACCGGGAGCATCTCTTCCAAAGGCCTGTGAAACGCAGTTTCTTTGCAGGCCTGATCTGGCTGAAGTAGAACTTCTGCTCTGGGTGTGCTACATTGGCCTGGAGCTGAAAGGCACAACCCGCAGTCTTCTTTCCAAAGGGCGAGTTGGGCCCAAAAGCATCTTCCTTCCAGCTCTTTGGGAAGCTAAGAAACAACTCGCTCTGCAGACCTCTCTTACAGCCAACCGGGAGCATCTCTTGCAAAGGCCTGAGAAATGCAGTTTCTTTGCAGGCCTTATCTCGCTGAGGTAGAACTGCTGCTATGCCATATCCTACTTCGGCCTAGAGTTGCAAGGCTCAAAGTCCTGCCTTGATTCCTCAAGGGCAGACAGGCCCCACAGCGTTGGGCATCCACCTCTTTGGGCCGCTAAGAAACAACTTGCTCTGCACTGGGGTTTTACAGCCTACAGGGAACGAGTCTTACAAAGGCCTGTGAAACGCAGTTTCTTCCCAGCCCTGATCTGGCTGAAGTAGAACTTCTGCTCTGCCGGGTCCTACATGGCGCTAGAGCTGCAAGGCGCAAAGCTCTGCCTTGATTCCACAAGGGTAGACAAGTCCCTCAGGTAAAACATCCAGCTATTTCGGCAGCTAAGAAACAACTCGCTCTGCATAGGGCTCTTACAGCCTACCGGGAACATGTCTCACAAAGGACTGTGAAACGCAGTTTCTTCCCAGCCCTGATCTGGCTGAAGTAGAACTTCAGATCTGGGTGTGCCACATGGCCCTAGAGCTGAAAGGCACAACGTGCATGCTTCTTTCCAAAGGGAGAGTTGGGCCGCAGAGCATCTTGCTTCCAGCTCTTTGGGAAGCTACGAAACAACTCGCTCTGCACTGTGCTCTTACAGCCTACCGGGAACATCTCTTACAAAGGCCTGTGAAACGCAGTTTCTTTGCAGGCCTGATCTGGCTGAAGTAGGTCTTCTGGTCTGGGTGTGCTACTTTGCCCTAGAGCTGAAAGGCACAACGTGCAGGCTTCTTTCCAAAGGGCGAGTTGGGCCCCACAGCATCCTGCTTCCAGCTCTTTGGGAAGATAAGAAACAACTCGCTTTGCACAGTGCTCTTACAGCCTACCGGGAGCATCTCTTCCAAAGGCCTGTGAAACGCAGTTTCTTTGCAGGCCTGATCTGGCTGAAGTAGGACTTCTCCTCTGGGTGTGCTAATTTGCCCTAGAGCTGAAAGGCACAACGTGCAGGCTTCTTTCCAAAGGGCGTGTTGGGCCCCACAGCATCTTGCTTCCAGCTCTTTGGGAAGCTAAGAAACAACTCACTCTGCACAGTCCTCTTACAGCCTACCGGGAACATCTCTTCCAAAGGCCTGAGAAATGCAGTTTCTTTGCTGGCCTTATCTCGCTGACGTGGAACTGCTGCTATGCCGTGTCCTACATCGGCCTGGAGTTGCAAGGCTCAAATCCTGCCTTGACTCCTCAAGGGCAGACAGGCCCCACAGCGTGGGGCTTCCACCTCTTTGGGCAGCTAAGAAACAACTTGCTCTGCACTGGTGTTTTACAGCCTACCGGGAACATCTCTTACAAAGGCCTGTGAAACGCAGTTTCTTTGCAGGCCTGATCTGGCTGAAGTAGAACTTCTGCTCTGGGTGTGCCACATGTCCCTAGAGCCGAAAGGCACAACGTGCAGGCTTCTTTCCAAAGGGCGAGTTGGGCCCCATAGCATCTTGCTTCCAGATCTTTGGGAAGCTAAGAAACAACTCGCTCTGCACAGTGCTCTTACAGCCTACTGGGAGCATCTCTTCCAAAGGCCTGTGAAACGCAGTTTCTTTGCAGGCCTGATCTGGCTGAAGTAGGCCTTCTGCTCTGGGTGTGCTACTTTGCCCTAGAGCTGAAAGGCACAACGTGCAGGCTTCTTTCCAAAGGGCGAGTTGGGCCCCACAGCATCTTGCTTCCAGCTCTTTGGGAAGCTAAGAAACAACTCGCTCTGCACAGTGCTCTTACAGCCTACCGGGAACATCTCTTACAAAGGCCTGTGAAACGCAGTTTCTTTGCAGGCCTGATCTGGCTGAAGTGGAACTTCTGCTCTCGGTGTGCCACATGGCCCTAGAGCTGAAAGGCACAACGTGCACGTTTCTTTCCAAAGGGAGAGTTGGGCCCCACAGCATCCTGCTTCCAGCTCTTTGGGAAGCTAAGAAACAACTCGCTCTGCACAGTGCTCTTACAGCCTACCGGGAACATCTCTTACAAAGGCCTGTGAAACGCAGTTTCTTTGCAGGCCTGATCTGGCTGAAGTAGAACTTCTGCTCTGGGTGTGCCACATGGCCCTAGAGCTGAAAGGCACAACGTGCAGGCTTCTTTCCAAAGGGCCAGTTGGGCCCCAAAGCCTCTTGCTTCCAGCTCTTTGGGAAGCTAAGAAACAACTCGCTCTGCAGACCTCTCTTACAGCCAACCGGGAGCATCTCTTGCAAAGGCCTGAGAAATGCAGTTTCTTTGCAGGCCTTATCTCGCTGAGGTAGAACTGCTGCTATGCTGTGTCCTACATCGGCCTAGAGTTGCAAGGCTCAAAGTCCTGCCTTGACTCCTCAAGGGCAGACAGGCCCCACAGCGTGGGGCTTCCACCTCTTTAGGCAGCTAAGAAACATCTTGCTCTGCACTGGTGTTTTACAGCCTACAGTGAACGAGTCTTACAAAGACCTGTGAAACGCAATTTCTTCCCAGCCCTGATCTGGCTGAAGGAGAACTTCTGCTCTGCCGGGTCCTACATGGCGCTAGAGCTGCAAGGCACAAAGTCCTCCCTTTTTTCCACAAGGGTAGACAAGTCCCTCAGGTCCAGCTTCCAGCTCTTTCGGCAGCTAAGAAACAACTTGCTCTGCACTGGTGTTTTACACCCTACAGGGAACGAGTCTTACAAAGGCCTGAGAAACGCAGTTTCTTCCCAGCCCTGATCTGGCTGAAGTAGAACTTCTGCTCTGCCGGGTCCTACATGGCGCTAGAGCTGCAAGGCGCAAAATTCTGCCTTGATTCCACAAGGGTAGACAAGTCCCTCAGGTAAAACATCCAGCTCTTTCGGGAGCTAAGAAACAACTCGCTCTGCATAGGGCTCTTACAGCCTACCGTTAACATGTCTTACAAAGGACTGTGAAACGCAGTTTCTTCCCAGCCCTGATCTGGCTGAAGTAGAACTTCTGCTCTGGGTGTGCCAGATTGACCTAGAGCTCAAAGGCACAACGTGCAGGCTTCTTAAAAAAGGGCGAGGTGGGACCCAGAGCATCTTGCTTCCAGCTCTTTGGGAAGCTAAGAAACAACTCGCTCTGCACAGCGCTCTTACAGCCTACCGGGAACATCTCTTAGGAGGCCTGTGAAACGCAGTTTCTTTGCAGGCCTGATCTGGCTGAAGTAGGACTTCTGCTCTGGGTGTGCCACATGGCCCTAGAGCTGAAAGGAACAACGTGCAGGCTTCTTTCCAAAGGGAGAGTTGGGCCGCAGAGCATCTTGCTTCCAGCTCTTTGGGAAGCTAAGAAACAACTCGCTCTGCACAGTGCTCTTACAGCCTACCGGGAACATCTCTTCCAAAGGCCTGAGAAACGCCGTTTCTTTGCAGGCCTGATCTGGCTGAAGTGGAACTTCTGATCTGGGTGTGCCAGATGGCCCTAGAGCTGAAAGGCACAACGTGCACGCTTCTTTCCAAAGGGAGAGTTGGGCCGCAGAGCATCTTGCTTCCAGCTCTTTGGGAAGCTAAGAAACAAATCACTCTGCACAGTGCTCTTAGAGCCTACCGGGAACATCTCTTACAAAGGCCTGTGAAAGGCAGTTTCTTTGCAGGCCTGATCTGGCTGAAGTAGAACTTCTGCTCTGGGTGTGCCACATGGCCCTAGAGCTGAAAGACACAACGTGCAGGCTTCTTTCCAAAGGGCGTGTTGGGCCCCAAAGCCTCTTGCTTCCAGCTCTTTGGGAAGCTAAGAAACAACTCGCTCTGCAGACCTCTCTTACAGCCAACCGGGAGCATCTCTTGCAAAGGCCTGAGAAATGCAGTTTCTTTGCAGGCCTTATCTCGCTGAGGTAGAACTGCTGCTATGCCATATCCTACTTCGGCCTAGAGTTGCAAGTCTCAAAGTCCTGCCTTGATTCCTCAAGGGCAGACAGGCCCCACAGCGTTGGGCTTCCACCTCTTTGGGCCGCTAAGAAACAACTTGCTCTGCACTGGTGTTTTACAGCCTACAGGGAACGAGTCTTACAAAGGCCTGTGAAACGCAGTTTCTTCCCAGCCCTGATCTGGCTGAAGTAGAACTTCTGCTCTGCCGGGTCCTACATGGCGCTAGAGCTGCAAGGCGCAAAGCTCTGCCTTGATTCCACAAGGGTAGACAAGTCCCTCAGGTAAAACATCCAGCTATTTCGGCAGCTAAGAAACAACTCGCTCTGCATAGGGCTCTTACAGCCTACCGGGAACATGTCTTACAAAGGACTGTGAAACGCAGTTTCTTCCCAGCCCTGATCTGGCTGAAGTAGAACTTCTGATCTGGGTGTGCCACATGGCCCTAGAGCTGAAAGGCACAACGTGCACGCTTCTTTCCAAAGGGAGAGTTGGGCCGCAGAGCATCTTGCTTCCAGCTCTTTGGGAAGCTAAGAAACAAATCGCTCTGCACAGTGCTCTTACAGCCTACCGGGAACATCTCTTACAAAGGCCTGTGAAACGCAGTTTCATTGCAAGCCTGATCTGGCTGAAGTAGGACTTCTGCTCTGGGTGTGCTACATTGCCCTAGAGCTGAAAGGCACAACGTGCAGGCTTCTTTCCAAAGGGCGAGTTGGGCCCCACAGCATCTTGCTTCCAGCTCTTTGGGAAGCTAAGAAACACCTCGCTCTGCACAGTGCTATACAGCCTACCGGGAGCATCTCTTCCAAAGGCCTGTGAAACGCAGTTTCTTTGCAGGCCTGATCTGGCTGAAGTAGGACTTCTGCTCTGGGTGTGCTACTTTGCCCTAGAGCTGAAAGGCACAACGTGCAGGCTTCTTTCCAAAGGGCGAGTTGGTCCCCACAGCATCTTGCTTCCAGCTCTTTGGGAAGCTAAGAAACAACTCGCTCTGCACAGTGCTCTTACAGCCTACCGGGAACATCTCTTCCAAAGGCCTGTGAAACGCAGTTTCTTTGCAGGCCTGATCTGGCTGAAGTAGTTCTTCAGGTCTGGGTGTGCTACTTTGCCCTAGAGCTGAAAGGCACAACGTGCAGGCTTCTTTCCAAAGGGCGAGTTGGGCCCCACAGCATCCTGCTTCCAGCTCTTTGGGAAGATAAGAAACAACTCGCTCTGCACAGTGCTCTTACAGCCTACCGGGAGCATCTCTTCCAAAGGCCTGTGAAACGCAGTTTCTTTGCAGGCCTGATCTGGCTGAAGTAGAACTTCTGCTCTGGGTGTGCTACATTGGCCTGGAGCTGAAAGGCACAACCCGCAGTCTTCTTTCCAAAGGGCGAGTTGGGCCCAAAAGCATCTTCCTTCCAGCTCTTTGGGAAGCTAAGAAACAACTGGCTCAGCAGACCTCTCTTACAGCCAACTGGGAGCATCTCTTGCAAAGGCCTGAGAAATGCAGTTTCTTTGCAGGACTTATCTCGCTGAGGTAGAACTGCTGCTATGCCATATCCCACTTCGGCCTAGAGTTGCAAGGCTCAAAGTCCTGCCTTGATTCCTCAAGGGCAGAGAGGCCCCACAGCGTTGGGCATCCACCTCTTTGGGCCGCTAAGAAACAACTTGCTCTGCACTGGTGTTTTACAGCCTACAGGGAACGAGTCTTACAAAGGCCTGTGAAACGCAGTTTCTTCCCAGCCCTGATCTGGCTGAAGTAGAACTTCTGCTCTGCCGGGTCCTACATGGCGCTAGAGCTGCAAGGCGCAAAGCTCTGCCTTGATTCCACAAGGGTAGACAAGTCCCTCAGGTAAAACATCCAGCTATTTCGGCAGCTAAGAAACAACTCGCTCTGCATAGGGCTCTTACAGCCTACCGGGAACATGTCTCACAAAGGACTGTGAAACGCAGTTTCTTCCCAGCCCTGATCTGGCTGAAGTAGAACTTCAGATCTGGGTGTGCCACATGGCCCTAGAGCTGAAAGGCACAACGTGCACGCTTCTTTCCAAAGGGAGAGTAGGGCCGCAGAGCATCTTGCTTCCAGCTCTTTGGGAAGCTAAGAAACAACTCGCTCTGCACAGTGCTCTTACAGCCTACCGGGAACATCTCTTACAAAGGCCTGTGAAACGCAGTTTCTTTGCAGGCCTGATCTGGCTGAAGTAGGTCTTCTGGTCTGGGTGTGCTACTTTGCCCTAGAGCTGAAAGGCACAACGTGCAGGCTTCTTTCCAAAGGGCGAGTTGGGCCCCACAGCATCCTGATTCCAGCTCTTTGGGAAGATAAGAAACAACTCGCTCTGCACAGTGCTCTTACAGCCTACCGGGAGCATCTCTTCCAAAGGCCTGTGAAACGCAGTTTCTTTGCAGGCCTGATCTGGCTGAAGTAGGACTTCTGCTCTGGGTGTGCTAATTTGCCCTAGAGCTGAAAGGCACAACGTGCAGGCTTCTTTCCAAAGGGCGTGTTGGGCCCCACAGCATCTTGCTTCCAGCTCTTTGGGAAGCTAAGAAACAACTCACTCTGCACAGTGCTCTTACAGCCTACCGGGAACATCTCTTCCAAAGGCCTGAGAAATGCAGTTTCTTTGCAGGCCTTATCTCGCTGACGTGGAACTGCTGCTATGCCGTGTCCTACATCGGCCTGGAGTTGCAAGGCTCAAATCCTGCCTTGACTCCTCAAGGGCAGACAGGCCCCACAGCGTGGGGCTTCCAACTCTTTGGGCAGCTAAGAAACAACTTGCTCTGCACTGGTGTTTTACAGCCTACCGGGAACATCACTTACAAAGGCCTGTGAAACGCAGTTTCTTTGCAGGCCTGATCTGGCTGAAGTAGAACTTCTGCTCTGGGTGTGAAACATGTCCCTAGAGCCGAAAGGCACAACGTGCAGGCTTCTTTCCAAAGGGCGAGTTGGGCCCCACAGCATCTTGCTTCCAGCTCTTTGGGAAGCTAAGAAACAACTCGCTCTGCACAGTGCTCTTACAGCCTACTGGGAGCATCTCTTCCAAAGGCCTGTGAAACGCAGTTTCTTTGCAGGCCTGATCTGGCTGAAGTAGGCCCTCTGCTCTGGGTGTGCTACTTTGCCCTAGAGCTGAAAGGCACAACGTGCAGGCTTCTTTCCAAAGGGCGAGTTGGGCCCCACAGCATCCTGCTTCCAGCTCTTTGGGAAGATAAGAAACAACTCGCTCTGCACAGTGCTCTTACAGCCTACCGGGAGCATCTCTTCCAAAGGCCTGTGAAACGCAGTTTGTTTGCAGGCCTGATCTGGCTGAAGTAGGACTTCTGCTCTGGGTGTGCTAATTTGCCCTAGAGCTGAAAGGCACAACGTGCAGGCTTCTTTCCAAAGGGCGTGTTGGGCCCCACAGCATCTTGCTTCCAGCTCTTTGGGAAGCTAAGAAACAACTCACTCTGCACAGTGCTCTTACAGCCTACCGGGAACATCTCTTCCAAAGGCCTGAGAAATGCAGTTTCTTTGCAGGCCTTATCTCGCTGACGTGGAACTGCTGCTATGCCGTGTCCTACATCGGCCTGGAGTTGCAAGGCTCAAATCCTGCCTTGACTCCTCAAGGGCAGACAGGCCCCACAGCGTGGGGCTTCCACCTCTTTGGGCAGCTAAGAAACAACTTGCTCTGCACTGGTGTTTTACAGCCTACCGGGAACATCTCTTACAAAGGCCTGTGAAACGCAGTTTCTTTGCAGGCCTGATCTGGCTGAAGTAGAACTTCTGCTCTGGGTGTGCCACATGTCCCTAGAGCCGAAAGGCACAACGTGCAGGCTTCTTTCCAAAGGGCGAGTTGGGCCCCACAGCATCTTGCTTCCAGCTCTTTGGGAAGCTAAGAAACAACTCGCTCTGCACAGTGCTCTTACAGCCTACTGGGAGCATCTCTTCCAAAGGCCTGTGAAACGCAGTTTCTTTGCAGGCCTGATCTGGCTGAAGTAGGCCTTCTGCTCTGGGTGTGCTACTTTGCCCTAGAGCTGAAAGGCACAACGTGCAGTTTTCTTTCCAAAGGGCGAGTTGGGCCCCACAGCATCTTGCTTCCAGCTCTTTGGGAAGCTAAGAAACAACTCGCTCTGCACAGTGCTCTTACAGCCTACCGGGAACATCTCTTACAAAGGCCTGTGAAACGCAGTTTCTTTGCAGGCCTGATCTGGCTGAAGTGGAACTTCTGCTCTCGGTGTGCCACATGGCCCTAGAGCTGAAAGGCACAACGTGCACGCTTCTTTCCAAAGGGAGAGTTGGGCCACAGAGCATCTTGCTTCCAGCTCTTTGGGAAGCTAAGAAACAACTCGCTCTGCACAGTGCTCTTACAGCCTACCGGGAACATCTCTTACAAAGGCCTGTGAAACGCAGTTTCTTTGCAGGCCTGATCTGGCTGAAGTAGAACTTCTGCTCTGGGTGTGCCACATGGCCCTAGAGCTGAAAGGCACAACGTGCAGGCTTCTTTCCAAAGGGCCAGTTGGGCCCCAAAGCCTCTTGCTTCCAGCTCTTTGGGAAGCTAAGAAACAACTCGCTCTGCAGACCTCTCTTACAGCCAACCGGGAGCATCTCTTGCAAAGGCCTGAGAAATGCAGTTTCTTTGCAGGCCTTATCTCGCTGAGGTAGAACTGCTGCTATGCTGTGTCCTACATCGGCCTAGAGTTGCAAGGCTCAAAGTCCTGCCTTGACTCCTCAAGGGCAGACAGGCCCCACAGCGTGGGGCTTCCACCTCTTTAGGCAGCTAAGAAACATCTTGCTCTGCACTGGTGTTTTACAGCCTACAGTGAACGAGTCTTACAAAGACCTGTGAAACGCAATTTCTTCCCAGCCCTGATCTGGCTGAAGGAGAACTTCTGCTCTGCCGGGTCCTACATGGCGCTAGAGCTGCAAGGCACAAAGTCCTCCCTTTTTTCCACAAGGGTAGACAAGTCCCTCAGGTCCAGCTTCCAGCTCTTTCGGCAGCTAAGAAACAACTTGCTCTGCACTGGTGTTTTACACCCTACAGGGAACGAGTCTTACAAAGGCCTGAGAAACGCAGTTTCTTCCCAGCCCTGATCTGGCTGAAGTAGAACTTCTGCTCTGCCGGGTCCTACATGGCGCTAGAGCTGCAAGGCGCAAAATTCTGCCTTGATTCCACAAGGGTAGACAAGTCCCTCAGGTAAAACATCCAGCTCTTTCGGGAGCTAAGAAACAACTCGCTCTGCATAGGGCTCTTACAGCCTACCGTTAACATGTCTTACAAAGGACTGTGAAACGCAGTTTCTTCCCAGCCCTGATCTGGCTGAAGTAGAACTTCTGCTCTGGGTGTGCCAGATTGACCTAGAGCTCAAAGGCACAACGTGCAGGCTTCTTAAAAAAGGGCGAGGTGGGACCCAGAGCATCTTGCTTCCAGCTCTTTGGGAAGCTAAGAAACAACTCGCTCTGCACAGCGCTCTTACAGCCTACCGGGAACATCTCTTAGGAGGCCTGTGAAACGCAGTTTCTTTGCAGGCCTGATCTGGCTGAAGTAGGACTTCTGCTCTGGGTGTGCCACATGGCCCTAGAGCTGAAAGGAACAACGTGCAGGCTTCTTTCCAAAGGGAGAGTTGGGCCGCAGAGCATCTTGCTTCCAGCTCTTTGGGAAGCTAAGAAACAACTCGCTCTGCACAGTGCTCTTACAGCCTACCGGGAACATCTCTTCCAAAGGCCTGAGAAACGCCGTTTCTTTGCAGGCCTGATCTGGCTGAAGTGGAACTTCTGATCTGGGTGTGCCAGATGGCCCTAGAGCTGAAAGGCACAACGTGCACGCTTCTTTCCAAAGGGAGAGTTGGGCCGCAGAGCATCTTGCTTCCAGCTCTTTGGGAAGCTAAGAAACAAATCGCTCTGCACAGTGCTCTTAGAGCCTACCGGGAACATCTCTTACAAAGGCCTGTGAAAGGCAGTTTCTTTGCAGGCCTGATCTGGCTGAAGTAGAACTTCTGCTCTGGGTGTGCCACATGGCCCTAGAGCTGAAAGGCACAACGTGCAGGCTTCTTTCCAAAGGGCGTGTTGGGCCCCAAAGCCTCTTGCTTCCAGCTCTTTGGGAAGCTAAGAAACAACTCGCTCTGCAGACCTCTCTTACAGCCAACCGGGAGCATCTCTTGCAAAGGCCTGAGAAATGCAGTTTCTTTGCAGGCCTTATCTCGCTGAGGTAGAACTGCTGCTATGCCATATCCTACTTCGGCCTAGAGTTGCAAGTCTCAAAGTCCTGCCTTGATTCCTCAATGGCAGACAGGCCCCACAGCGTGGGGCTTCCACCTCTTTGGGCCGCTAAGAAACAACTTGCTCTGCACTGGTGTTTTACAGCCTACAGGGAACGAGTCTTACAAAGGCCTGTGAAACGCAGTTTCTTCCCAGCCCTGATCTGGCTGAAGTGGAACTTCTGATCTGGGTGTGCCACATGGCCCTAGAGCTGAAAGGCACAACGTGCAGGCTTCTTTCCAAAGGGAGAGTTGGGCAGCAGAGCATCTTGCTTCCAGCTCTTTGGGAAGCTAAGAAACAACTCGCTCTGCACAGTGCTCTTACAGCCTACCGGGAACATCTCTTCCAAAGGACTGTGAAACGCAGTTTCTTTGCAGGCCTGATCTGGCTGAAGTAGGACTTCTGCTCTGGGTGTGCTACTTTGCCCTAGAGCTGAAAGGCACAGCGTGCAGGCTTCTTTCCAAAGGGCGAGTTGGGCCCCACAGCATCTTGCTTCCAGCTCTTTGGGAAGCTAAGAAACAACTCGCTCTGCACAGTGCTCTTACAGCCTAGTGGGAACATCTCTTCCAAAGGCCTGTGAAACGCAGTTTCTTTGCAGGCCTGATCTGGCTGAAGTAGGACTTCTGCTCTGGGTGTGCTACTTTGCCCTAGAGCTGAAAGGCACAACGTGCAGGCTTCTTTCCAAAGGGCGAGTTGGGCCCCACAGCATCTTGCTTCCAGCTCTTTGGGAAGCTAAGAAACAACTCGCTCTGCACAGTGCTCTTACTGCCTACCGGGAACATGTCTTCCAAAGGCCTGTGAATCGCAGTTTCTTTGCAGGCCTGATCTGGCTGAAGTAGGACTTCTGCTCTGGGTGTGCTACTTTGCCCTAGAGCTGAAAGGCACAACGTGCAGGCTTCTTTCCAAAGGGCGAGTTGGGCCCCACAGCATCTTGCTTCCAGCTCTTTGGGAAGCTAAGAAACAACTCGCTCTGCACAGTGCTCTTACAGCCTACCGGGAACATCTCTTCCAAAGGCCTGTGAAACGCAGTTTCTTTGCAGGCCTGATCTGGCTGAAGTAGGACTTCTGCTCTGGGTGTGCTACTTTGCCCTAGAGCTGAAAGGCACAACGTGCAGGCTTCTTTCCAAAGGGCGAGTTGGGCCCCACAGCATCTTGCTTCCAGCTCTTTGGGAAGCTAAGAAACCACTCGCTCTGCACAGTGCTCTTACAGCCTACCGGGAGCATCTCTTCCAAAGGCCTGTGAAACGCAGTTTCTTTGCAGGCCTGATCTGGCTGAAGTAGGACTTCTGCTCTGGGTGTGCTACTTTGCCCTAGAGCTGAAAGGCACAACGTGCAGGCTTCTTTCCAAAGGGCGAGTTGGGCCCCACAGCATCTTGCTTCCAGCTCTTTTGGAAGCTAAGAAACAACTCGCTCTGCAGACGTCTCTTACAGACAACCGGGAACATCTCTTGCAAAGGCCTGAGAAATACAGTTTCCTTGCAGGCCTTATCTCGCTGAGGTAGAAATGCTGCTATGCCATATCCTACTTCGGCCTAGAGTTGCAAGGCTCAAAGTCCTGCCTTGATTCCTCAAGGGCAGACAGGCCCCACAGCGTGGGGCTTCCACCTCTTTGGGCCGCTAAGAAACAACTTGCTCTGCACTGGTGTTTTACAGCCTACAGGGAACGAGTCTTACAAAGGCCTGTGAAACGCAGTTTCTTCCCAGCCCTGATCTGGCTGAAGTAGAACTTCTGCTCTGCCGGGTCCTACATGGCGCTAGAGCTGAAAGGCGCAAAGCTCTGCCTTGATTCCACAAGGGTAGACAAGTCCCTCGGGTAAAACATCCAGCTATTTCGGCAGCTAAGAAACAACTCGCTCAGCATAGGGCTCTTACAGCCTACCGGGAACATGTCTTACAAAGGACTGTGAAAAGCAGTTTCTTCCCAGCCCTGATGTGGCTGAAGTAGAACTTCTGCTCTGGGTGTGCGACATTGACCTAGAGCTCAAAGGCACAATGTACAGGCTTCTTAAAGAAGGGCGAGGTGGGACCCAGAGCATCTTGCTTCCAGCTCTTTGGGAAGTTAAGAAACAACTCGCTCTGCACAGCGCTCTTACAGCCTACCGGGAACATCTCTTACGAAGGCCTGTGAAACGCAGTTTCTTTGCAGGCCTGATCTGGCTGAAGTGGAACTTCTGCTCTGGGTGTGCCACATGGCCCTAGAGCTGAAAGGCACAACGTGCACGCTTCTTTCCAAAGGGAGAGTTGGGCCGCAGAGCATCTTGCTTCCAGCTCTTTGGGAAGCTAAGAAACAACTCGCTCTGCACAGTGCTCTTACAGCCTACCGGGAACATCTCTTACAAAGGCCTGTGAAAGGCAGTTTCTTTGCAGGCCTGATCTGGCTGAAGTAGAACTTCTGCTCTGGGTGTGCCACATGGCCCTAGAGCTGAAAGGCACCACGTGCTGGCTTCTCTCCAAAGGGCGTGTTGGGCCCCAAAGCCTCTTGCTTCCAGCTCTTTGGGAAGCCAAGAAACAACTCGCTCTGCAGACCTCTCTTACAGCCAACCGGGAGCATCTCTTGCAAAGGCCTGAGAAATGCCTTTTCTTTGCAGGCCTTATCTTGCTGAGGTAGAACTGCTGCTATGCCATATCCTACTTCGGCCTAGAGTTGCAAGTCTCAAAGTCCTGCCTTGACTCCTCAAGGGCAGACAGGACCCACAGCGTGGGGCTTCCACCTCTTTGGGCCGCTAAGAAACAACTTACTCTGCACTGGTGTTTTACAGCCTACAGGGAACGAGTCTTACAAAGGCCTGTGAAACGCAGTTTCATCCCAGCCGTGATCTGGCTGAAGTGCAACTTGTGATCTGGGTGTGCCACATGGCCATAGAGCTGAAAGGCACAACGTGCACGCTTCTTTCCAAAGGGAGAGTTGGGCCGCAGAGCATCTTGCTTCCAGCTCTTTGGGAAGCTAAGAAACAACTCGCTCTGCACAGTGCTCTTACAGCCTAGTGGGAACATCTCTTCCAAAGGCCTGTGAAACGCAGTTTCTTTGCAGGCCTGATATGGCTGAAGTAGTACTTCTGCTCTGGGTGTGCTACTTTGCCCTAGAGCTGAAAGGCACAACGTGCAGGCTTCTTTCCAAAGGGCGAGTTGGGCCCCACAGCATCTTGCTTCCAGCTCTTTGGGAAGCTAAGAAACAACTCGCTCTGCACAGTGCTCTTACAGCCTACCGGGAACATCTCTTACAAAGGCCTGTGAAACGCAGTTTCTTTGCAGGCCTGATCTGCCTGAAGTAGGACTTCTGCTCTGGGTGTGCTACTTTGCCCTAGAGCTGAAAGGCACAACGTGCAGGCTTCTTTCCAAAGGGCGAGTTGGGCCCCACAGCATCTTGCTTCCAGCTCTTTGGGAACCTAAGAAACAACTCGCTCTGCACAGTGCTCTTACAGCCTACCGGGAACATCTCTTCCAAAGGCCTGTGAAACGCATTTTCTTTGCAGGCCTGATCTGGCTGAAGTAGGACTTCTGCTCTGGGTGTGCTACTTTGCCCTAGAGCTGAAAGGCACAACGTGCAGGCTTCTTCACAAAGGGCGAGTTGGGCCCCACAGCATCTTGCTTCCAGCTCTTTGGGAAGCTAAGAAACAACTCGCTCTGCACAGTGCTCTTACAGCCTACTGGGAGCATCTCTTCCAAAGGCCTGTGAAATGCAGTTTCTTTGCAGGCCTGATTTGGCTGAAGTAGGACTTCTGCTCTGGGTGTGCTACTTTGCCCTAGAGCTGAAAGGCACAACGTGCAGGCTTCTTTCCAAAGGGCGAGTTGGGCCCCACAGCATCTTGCTTCCAGCTCTTTGGGAAGCTAAGAAACAACTCGCTCTGCACAGTGCTCTTACAGCCTACCGGGAACATCTCTTACAAAGGCCTGTGAAACGCAGTTTCTTTGCAAGCCTGATCTGGCTGAAGTAGGACTTCTGCTCTGGGTGTGCTACATTGCCCTAGAGCTGAAAGGCTCAACGTGCAGCCTTCTTTCCAAAGGGCGAGTTGGGCCCCACAGCATCCTGCTTCCAGCTCTTTGGGAAGATAAGAAACCACTCGCTCTGCACAGTGCTCTTACAGCCTAGTGGGAACATCTCTTCCAAAGGCCTGTGAAACGCAGTTTCTTTGCAGGCCTGATCTGGCTGAAGTAGGACTTCTGCTCTGGGTGTGCTACTTTGCCCTAGAGCTGAAAGGCACAACGTGCAGGCTTCTTTCCAAAGGGCGAGTTGCGCCCCACAGCATCTTGCTTCCAGCTCTTTTGGAAGCTAAGAAACAACTCGCTCTGCAGACGTCTCTTACAGACAACCGGGAACATCTCTTGCAAAGGCCTGAGAAACACAGTTTCCTTGCAGGCCTTATCTCGGTGAGGTAGAAATGCTGCTATGCCATATCCTACTTCGGCCTAGAGTTGCAAGGCTCAAAGTCCTGCCTTGATTCCTCAAGGGCAGACAGGCCCCACAGCGTGGGGCTTCCACCTCTTTGGGCCGCTAAGAAACAACTTGCTCTGCACTGGTGTTTTACAGCCTACAGGGAACGAGTCTTACAAAGGCCTGTGAAACGCAGTTTCTTCCCAGCCCTGATCTGGCTGAAGTAGAACTTCTGCTCTGCCGGGTCCTACATGGCGCTAGAGCTGCAAGGCGCAAAGCTCTGCCTTGATTCCACAAGGGTAGACAAGTCCCTCAGGTAAAACATCCAGCTATTTCGGCAGCTAAGAAACAACTCGCTCAGCATAGGGCTCTTACAGCCTACCGGGAACATGTCTTACAAAGGACTGTGAAACGCAGTTTCTTCCCAGCCCTGATGTGGCTGAAGTAGAACTTCTGCTCTGGGTGTGCGACATTGACCTAGAGCTCAAAGGCACAATGTACAGGCTTCTTAAAGAAGGGCGAGGTGGGACTCAGAGCATCTTGCTTCCAGCTCTTTGGGAAGTTAAGAAACAACTCGCTCTGCACAGCGCTCTTACAGCCTACCGGGAACATCTCTTACGAAGGCCTGTGAAACGCAGTTTCTTTGCAGGCCTGATCTGGCTGAAGTGGAACTTCTGCTCTGGGTGTGCCACATGGCCCTAGAGCTGAAAGGCACAACGTGCACGCTTTTTCCAAAGGGAGAGTTGGGCCGCAGAGCATCTTGCTTCCAGCTCTTTGGGAAGCTAAGAAACAACTCGCTCTGCACAGTGCTCTTACAGCCTACCGGGAACATCTCTTACAAAGGCCTGTGAAACGCATTTTCTTTGCAGGCCTGATCTGGCTGAAGTAGAACTTCTGCTCTGGGTGTGCCACATGGCCCTAGAGTTGAAAGGCACCACGTGCTGGCTTCTCTCCAAAGGGCGTGTTGGGCCCCAAAGCCTCTTGCTTCCAGCTCTTTGGGAAGCCAAGAAACAACTCGCTCTGCAGACCTCTCTTACAGCCAACCGGGAGCATCTCTTGCAAAGGCCTGAGAAATGCCTTTTCTTTGCAGGCCTTATCTTGCTGAGGTAGAACTGCTGCTATGCCATATCCTACTTCGGCCTAGAGTTGCAAGTCTCAAAGTCCTGCCTTGACTCCTCAAGGGCAGACAGGCCCCACAGCGTGGGGCTTCCACCTCTTTGGGCCGCTAAGAAACAACTTACTCTGCACTGGTGTTTTACAGCCTACAGGGAACGAGTCTTACAAAGGCCTGTGAAACGCAGTTTCATCCCAGCCGTGATCTGGCTGAAGTGCAACTTGTGATCTGGGTGTGCCACATGGCCATAGAGCTGAAAGGCACAACGTGCACGCTTCTTTCCAAAGGGAGAGTTGGGCCGCAGAGCATCTTGCTTCCAGCTCTTTGGGAAGCTAAGAAACAACTCGCTCTGCACAGTGCTCTTACAGCCTACCGGGAACATCTCTTACAAAGGCCTGTGAAACGCAGTTTCTTTGCAGGCCTGATCTGGCTGAAGTAGGACTTCTGCTCTGGGTGTGCTACTTTGCCCTAGAGCTGAAAGGCACAACGTGCAGGCTTCTTTCCAAAGGGCGAGTTGGGCCCCACAGCATCTTGCTTCCAGCTCTTTGGGAACCTAAGAAACAACTCGCTCTGCACAGTGCTCTTACAGCCTACCGGGAACATGTCTTCCAAAGGCCTGTGAAACGCAGTTTCTTTGCAGGCCTGATCTGGCTGAAGTAGGACTTCTGCTCTGGGTGTGCTACTTTGCCCTAGAGCTGAAAGGCACAACGTGCAGGCTTCTTTCCAAAGGGCGAGTTGGGCCCCACAGCATCTTGCTTCCAGCTCTTTGGCAAGCTAAGAAACAACTCGCTCTGCACAGTGCTCTTACAGCCTACCGGGAACATCTCTTAGAAAGGCCTGTGAAACGCAGTTTCTTTGCAGGCCTGATCTGCCTGAAGTAGGACTTCTGCTCTGGGTGTGCTACTTTGCCCTAGAGCTGAAAGGCACAACGTGCAGGCTTCTTTCCAAAGGGCGAGTTGGGCCCCACAGCATCTTGCTTCCAGCTCTTTGGGAACCTAAGAAACAACTCGCTCTGCACAGTGCTCTTACAGCCTACCGGGAACATCTCTTCCAAAGGCCTGTGAAACGCATTTTCTTTGCAGGCCTGATCTGGCTGAAGTAGGACTTCTGCTCTGGGTGTGCTACTTTGCCCTAGAGCTGAAAGGCACAACGTGCAGGCTTCTTTCCAAAGGGCGAGTTGGGCCCCACAGCATCTTGCTTCCAGCTCTTTGGGAAGCTAAGAAACAACTCGCTCTGCACAGTGCTCTTACAGCCTACTGGGAGCATCTCTTCCAAAGGCCTGTGAAATGCAGTTTCTTTGCAGGCCTGATCTGGCTGAAGTAGGACTTCTGCTCTGGGTGTGCTACTTTGCCCTAGAGCTGAAAGGCACAACGTGCAGGCTTCTTTCCAAAGGGCGAGTTGGGCCCCACAGCATCTTGCTTCCAGCTCTTTGGGAAGCTAAGAAACAACTCGCTCTGCACAGTGCTCTTACAGCCTACCGGGAACATCTCTTACAAAGGCCTGTGAAACGCAGTTTCTTTGCAAGCCTGATCTGGCTGAAGTAGGACTTCTGCTCTGGGTGTGCTACATTGCCCTAGAGCTGAAAGGCTCAACGTGCAGCCTTCTTTCCAAAGGGCGAGTTGGGCCCCACAGCATCCTGCTTCCAGCTCTTTGGGAAGATAAGAAACCACTCGCTCTGCACAGTGCTCTTACAGCCTAGTGGGAACATCTCTTCCAAAGGCCTGTGAAACGCAGTTTCTTTGCAGGCCTGATCTGGCTGAAGTAGGACTTCTGCTCTGGGTGTGCTACTTTGCCCTAGAGCTGAAAGGCACAACGTGCAGGCTTCTTTCCAAAGGGCGAGTTGCGCCCCACAGCATCTTGCTTCCAGCTCTTTTGGAAGCTAAGAAACAACTCGCTCTGCAGACGTCTCTTACAGACAACCGGGAACATCTCTTGCAAAGGCCTGAGAAACACAGTTTCCTTGCAGGCCTTATCTCGCTGAGGTAGAAATGCTGCTATGCCATATCCTACTTCGGCCTAGAGTTGCAAGGCTCAAAGTCCTGCCTTGATTCCTCAAGGGCAGACAGGCCCCACAGCGTGGGGCTTCCACCTCTTTGGGCCGCTAAGAAACAACTTGCTCTGCACTGGTGTTTTACAGCCTACAGGGAACGAGTCTTACAAAGGCCTGTGAAACGCAGTTTCTTCCCAGCCCTGATCTGGCTGAAGTAGAACTTCTGCTCTGCCGGGTCCTACATGGCGCTAGAGCTGCAAGGCGCAAAGCTCTGCCTTGATTCCACAAGGGTAGACAAGTCCCTCAGGTAAAACATCCAGCTATTTCGGCAGCTAAGAAACAACTCGCTCAGCATAGGGCTCTTACAGCCTACCGGGAACATGTCTTACAAAGGACTGTGAAACGCAGTTTCTTCCCAGCCCTGATGTGGCTGAAGTAGAACTTCTGCTCTGGGTGTGCGACATTGACCTAGAGCTCAAAGGCACAATGTACAGGCTTCTTAAAGAAGGGCGAGGTGGGACTCAGAGCATCTTGCTTCCAGCTCTTTGGGAAGTTAAGAAACAACTCGCTCTGCACAGCGCTCTTACAGCCTACCGGGAACATCTCTTACGAAGGCCTGTGAAAGGCAGTTTCTTTGCAGGCCTGATCTGGCTGAAGTGGAACTTCTGCTCTGGGTGTGCCACATGGCCCTAGAGCTGAAAGGCACAACGTGCACGCTTCTTTCCAAAGGGAGAGTTGGGCCGCAGAGCATCTTGCTTCCAGCTCTTTGGGAAGCTAAGAAACAACTCGCTCTGCACAGTGCTCTTACAGCCTACCGGGAACATCTCTTACAAAGGCCTGTGAAAGGCAGTTTCTTTGCAGGCCTGATCTGGCTGAAGTAGAACTTCTGCTCTGGGTGTGCCACATGGCCCTAGAGTTGAAAGGCACCACGTGCTGGCTTCTCTCCAAAGGGCGTGTTGGGCCCCAAAGCCTCTTCCTTCCAGCTCTTTGGGAAGCCAAGAAACAACTCGCTCTGCAGACCTCTCTTACAGCCAACCGGGAGCATCTCTTGCAAAGGCCTGAGAAATGCCTTTTCTTTGCAGGCCTTATCTTGCTGAGGTAGAACTGCTGCTATGCCATATCCTACTTCGGCCTAGAGTTGCAAGTCTCAAAGTCCTGCCTTGACTCCTCAAGGGCAGACAGGCCCCACAGCGTGGGGCTTCCACCTCTTTGGGCCGCTAAGAAACAACTTACTCTGCACTGGTGTTTTACAGCCTACAGGGAACGAGTCTTACAAAGGCCTGTGAAACGCAGTTTCATCCCAGCCGTGATCTGGCTGAAGTGCAACTTGTGATCTGGGTGTGCCACATGGCCATAGAGCTGAAAGGCACAACGTGCACGCTTCTTTCCAAAGGGAGAGTTGGGCCGCAGAGCATCTTGCTTCCAGCTCTTTGGGAAGCTAAGAAACAACTCGCTCTGCACAGTGCTCTTACAGCCTACCGGGAACATCTCTTACAAAGGCCTGTGAAACGCAGTTTCTTTGCAGGCCTGATCTGGCTGAAGTAGGACTTCTGCTCTGGGTGTGCTACTTTGCCCTAGAGCTGAAAGGCACAACGTGCAGGCTTCTTTCCAAAGGGCGAGTTGGGCCCCACAGAATCTTGCTTCCAGCTCTTTGGGAAGCTAAGAAACAACTCGCTCTGCACAGTGCTCTTACAGCCTACTGGGAGCATCTCTTCCAAAGGCCTGTGAAATGCAGTTTCTTTGCAGGCCTGATCTGGCTGAAGTAGGACTTCTGCTCTGGGTGTGCTACTTTGCCCTAGAGCTGAAAGGCACAACGTGCAGGCTTCTTTCCAAAGGGCGAGTTGGGCCCCACAGCATCTTGCTTCCAGCTCTTTGGGAAGCTAAGAAACAACTCGCTCTGCACAGTGCTCTTACAGCCTACCGGGAACATCTCTTACAAAGGCCTGTGAAACGCAGTTTCTTTGCAAGCCTGATCTGGCTGAAGTAGGACTTCTGCTCTGGGTGTGCTACATTGCCCTAGAGCTGAAAGGCTCAACGTGCAGCCTTCTTTCCAAAGGGCGAGTTGGGCCCCACAGCATCCTGCTTCCAGCTCTTTGGGAAGATAAGAAACCACTCGCTCTGCACAGTGCTCTTACAGCCTAGTGGGAACATCTCTTCCAAAGGCCTGTGAAACGCAGTTTCTTTGCAGGCCTGATCTGGCTGAAGTAGGACTTCTGCTCTGGGTGTGCTACTTTGCCCTTGAGCTGAAAGGCACAACGTGCAGGCTTCTTTCCAAAGGGCGAGTTGCGCCCCACAGCATCTTGCTTCCAGCTCTTTTGGAAGCTAAGAAACAACTCGCTCTGCAGACGTCTCTTACAGACAACCGGGAACATCTCTTGCAAAGGCCTGAGAAACACAGTTTCCTTGCAGGCCTTATCTCGCTGAGGTAGAAATGCTGCTATGCCATATCCTACTTCGGCCTAGAGTTGCAAGGCTCAAAGTCCTGCCTTGATTCCTCAAGGGCAGACAGGCCCCACAGCGTGGGGCTTCCACCTCTTTGGGCCGCTAAGAAACAACTTGCTCTGCACTGGTGTTTTACAGCCTACAGGGAACGAGTCTTACAAAGGCCTGTGAAACGCAGTTTCTTCCCAGCCCTGATCTGGCTGAAGTAGAACTTCTGCTCTGCCGGGTCCTACATGGCGCTAGAGCTGCAAGGCGCAAAGCTCTGCCTTGATTCCACAAGGGTAGACAAGTCCCTCAGGTAAAACATCCAGCTATTTCGGCAGCTAAGAAACAACTCGCTCAGCATAGGGCTCTTACAGCCTACCGGGAACATGTCTTACAAAGGACTGTGAAACGCAGTTTCTTCCCAGCCCTGATGTGGCTGAAGTAGAACTTCTGCTCTGGGTGTGCGACATTGACCTAGAGCTCAAAGGCACAATGTACAGGCTTCTTAAAGAAGGGCGAGGTGGGACTCAGAGCATCTTGCTTCCAGCTCTTTGGGAAGTTAAGAAACAACTCGCTCTGCACAGCGCTCTTACAGCCTACCGGGAACATCTCTTATGAAGGCCTGTGAAAGGCAGTTTCTTTGCAGGCCTGATCTGGCTGAAGTGGAACTTCTGCTCTGGGTGTGCCACATGGCCCTAGAGCTGAAAGGCACAACGTGCACGCTTCTTTCCAAAGGGAGAGTTGGGCCGCAGAGCATCTTGCTTCCAGCTCTTTGGGAAGCTAAGAAACAACTCGCTCTGCACAGTGCTCTTACAGCCTACCGGGAACATCTCTTACAAAGGCCTGTGAAAGGCAGTTTCTTTGCAGGCCTGATCTGGCTGAAGTAGAACTTCTGCTCTGGGTGTGCCACATGGCCCTAGAGTTGAAAGGCACCACGTGCTGGCTTCTCTCCAAAGGGCGTGTTGGGCCCCAAAGCCTCTTGCTTCCAGCTCTTTGGGAAGCCAAGAAACAACTCGCTCTGCAGACCTCTCTTACAGCCAACCGGGAGCATCTCTTGCAAAGGCCTGAGAAATGCCTTTTCTTTGCAGGCCTTATCTTGCTGAGGTAGAACTGCTGCTATGCCATATCCTACTTCGGCCTAGAGTTGCAAGTCTCAAAGTCCTGCCTTGACTCCTCAAGGGCAGACAGGCCCCACAGCGTGGGGCTTCCACCTCTTTGGGCCGCTAAGAAACAACTTACTCTGCACTGGTGTTTTACAGCCTACAGGGAACGAGTCTTACAAAGGCCTGTGAAACGCAGTTTCATCCCAGCCGTGATCTGGCTGAAGTGCAACTTGTGATCTGGGTGTGCCACATGGCCATAGAGCTGAAAGGCACAACGTGCACGCTTCTTTCCAAAGGGAGAGTTGGGCCGCAGAGCATCTTGCTTCCAGCTCTTTGGGAAGCTAAGAAACAACTCGCTCTGCACAGTGCTCTTACAGCCTACCGGGAACATCTCTTACAAAGGCCTGTGAAACGCAGTTTCTTTGCAGGCCTGATCTGGCTGAAGTAGGACTTCTGCTCTGGGTGTGCTACTTTGCCCTAGAGCTGAAAGGCACAACGTGCAGGCTTCTTTCCAAAGGGCGAGTTGGGCCCCACAGCATCTTGCTTCCAGCTCTTTGGGAACCTAAGAAACAACTCGCTCTGCACAGTGCTCTTACAGCCTACCGGGAACATCTCTTCCAAAGGCCTGTGAAACGCAGTTTCTTTGCAGGCCTGATCTGCCTGAAGTAGGACTTCTGCTCTGGGTGTGCTACTTTGCCCTAGAGCTGAAAGGCACAACGTGCAGGCTTCTTTCCAAAGGGCGAGTTGGGCCCCACAGCATCTTGCTTCCAGCTCTTTGGGAAGCTAAGAAACAACTCGCTCTGCACAGTGCTCTTACAGCCTACTGGGAGCATCTCTTCCAAAGGCCTGTGAAATGCAGTTTCTTTGCAGGCCTGATCTGGCTGAAGTAGGACTTCTGCTCTGGGTGTGCTACTTTACCCTAGAGCTGAAAGGCACAACGTGCAGGCTTCTTTCCAAAGGGCGAGTTGGGCCCCACAGCATCTTGCTTCCAGCTCTTTGGGAAGCTAAGAAACCACTCGCTCTGCACAGTGCTCTTACAGCCTACCGGGAACATCTCTTCCAAAGGCCTGTGAAACGCAGTTTCTTTGCAGGCCTGATCTGGCTGAAGTAGAACTTCTGCTCTGCCGGGTCCTACATGGCGCTAGAGCTGCAAGGCGCAAAGCTCTGCCTTGATTCCACAAGGGTAGACAAGTCCCTCAGGTAAAACATCCAGCTATTTCGGCAGCTAAGAAACAACTCGCTCAGCATAGGGCTCTTACAGCCTACCGGGAACATGTCTTACAAAGGACTGTGAAAAGCAGTTTCTTCCCAGCCCTGATGTGGCTGAAGTAGAACTTCTGCTCTGGGTGTGCGACATTGACCTAGAGCTCAAAGGCACAATGTACAGGCTTCTTAAAGAAGGGCGAGGTGGGACCCAGAGCATCTTGCTTCCAGCTCTTTGGGAAGTTAAGAAACAACTCGCTCTGCACAGCGCTCTTACAGCCTACCGGGAACATCTCTTACGAAGGCCTGTGAAACGCAGTTTCTTTGCAGGCCTGATCTGGCTGAAGTGGAACTTCTGCTCTGGGTGTGCCACATGGCCCTAGAGCTGAAAGGCACAACGTGCAGGCTTCTTTCCAAAGGGCGAGTTGGGCCCCACAGCATCTTGCTTCCAGCTCTTTGGGAAGCTAAGAAACAACTCGCTCTGCACAGTGCTCTTACAGCCTACCGGGAACATCTCTTACAAAGGCCTGTGAAACGCAGTTTCTTTGCAGGCCTGATCTGCCTGAAGTAGGACTTCTGCTCTGGGTGTGCTACTTTGCCCTAGAGCTGAAAGGCACAACGTGCAGGCTTCTTTCCAAAGGGCGAGTTGGGCCCCACAGCATCTTGCTTCCAGCTCTTTGGGAACCTAAGAAACAACTCGCTCTGCACAGTGCTCTTACAGCCTACCGGGAACATCTCTTCCAAAGGCCTGTGAAACGCATTTTCTTTGCAGGCCTGATCTGCCTGAAGTAGGACTTCTGCTCTGGGTGTGCTACTTTGCCCTAGAGCTGAAAGGCACAACGTGCAGGCTTCTTTCCAAAGGGCGAGTTGGGCCCCACAGCATCTTGCTTCCAGCTCTTTGGGAAGCTAAGAAACAACTCGCTCTGCACAGTGCTCTTACAGCCTACTGGGAGCATCTCTTCCAAAGGCCTGTGAAATGCAGTTTCTTTGCAGGCCTGATCTGGCTGAAGTAGGACTTCTGCTCTGGGTGTGCTACTTTGCCCTAGAGCTGAAAGGCACAACGTGCAGGCTTCTTTCCAAAGGGCGAGTTGGGCCCCACAGCATCTTGCTTCCAGCTCTTTGGGAACCTAAGAAACAACTCGCTCTGCACAGTGCTCTTACAGCCTACCGGGAACATCTCTTACAAAGGCCTGTGAAACGTAGTTTCTTTGCAAGCCTGATCTGGCTGAAGTAGGACTTCTGCTCTGGGTGTGCTACATTGCCCTAGAGCTGAAAGGCTCAACGTGCAGGCTTCTTTCCAAAGGGCGAGTTGGGCCCCACAGCATCCTGCTTCCAGCTCTTTGTTAAGATAAGAAACCACTCGCTCTGCACAGTGCTCTTACAGCCTAGTGGGAACATCTCTTCCAAAGGCCTGTGAAACGCAGTTTCTTTGCAGGCCTGATCTGGCTGAAGTAGGACTTCTGCTCTGGGTGTGCTACTTTGCCTAGAGCTGAAAGGCACAACGTGCAGGCTTCTTTCCAAAGGGCGAGTTGCGCCCCACAGCATCTTGCTTCCAGCTCTTTTGGAAGCTAAGAAACAACTCGCTCTGCAGACGTCTCTTACAGACAACCGGGAACATCTCTTGCAAAGGCCTGAGAAACACAGTTTCCTTGCAGGCCTTATCTCGCTGAGGTAGAAATGCTGCTATGCCATATCCTACTTCGGCCTAGAGTTGCAAGTCTCAAAGTCCTGCCTTGATTCCTCAAGGGCAGACAGGCCCCACAGCGTGGGGCTTCCACCTCTTTGGGCCGCTAAGAAACAACTTGCTCTGCACTGGTGTTTTACAGCCTACAGGGAACGAGTCTTACAAAGGCCTGTGAAACGCAGTTTCTTCCCAGCCCTGATCTGGCTGAAGTGGAACTTCTGATCTGGGTGTGCCACATGGCCCTAGAGCTGAAAGGCACAACGTGCAGGCTACTTTCCAAAGGGCGAGTTCGGGCCCAAAGCATCTTGCTTCCAGCTCTCTGGGAAGCTAAGAAACAACTCGCTCTGCACAGTGCTCTTACAGCCTACCGGGAACATCTCTTCCAAAGGCCCGTGAAACGCAGTTTCTTTGAAGGCCTGATCTGGCTGATGTAGGACTTCTTCTCTGAGTGTGCTACTTTGCCCTATAGCTGAAAGGAACAACGTGCCGGCTTCTTTCCAAAGGGCGAGTTGGGCCCCACAGCATCTTGCTTCCAGCTCTCTGGGAAGCTAAGAAACAACTCGCTCTGCACAGTGCTCTTACAGCCTACCGGGAACATCTCTTCCAAAGGCCTGTGAAACGCAGTTTCTTTGCAGGCCTGATCTGGCTGAAGTAGGACTTCTGCTCTGGGTGTGCTACTTTGCCCTAGAGCTGAAAGGCACAACGTGCAGGCTTCTTTCCAAAGGGCGAGTTGGGCCCAACAGCATCTTGCTTCCAGCTCTTTGGGAAGCTAAGAAACAACTCGCTCTGCACAGTGCTCTTACAGCCTACCGGGAGCATCTCTTCCAAAGGCCTGTGAAACGCAGTTTCTTTGCAGGCATGATCTGGCTGGAGTGGGACTTCTGTTCTGGGTGTGATACTTTGCCCTAGAGCTGAAAGGCACAACGTGCAGGCTTCTTTCCAAAGGGCGAGTTGGGCCCCACAGCATCTTGCTTCCAGCTCTTTGGGAAGCTAAGAAACAACTCGCTCTGCACAGTGCTCTTACAGCCTACCGGGAACATCTCTTCCAAAGGCCTGTGAAACGCAGTTTCTTTGCAGGCCTGATCTGGCTGAAGTAGGACTTCTGCTCTGGGTGTGCTACTTTGCCCTAGAGCTGAAAGGCACAACGTGCAGGCTTCTTTCCAAAGGGCGAGTTGCACCCCACAGCATCTTGCTTCCAGCTCTTTGGGAACCTAAGAAACAACTCGCTCTGCACAGTGCTCTTACAGCCTACCGGGAACATCTCTTCCAAAGGCCTGTGAAACGCAGTTTCTTTGCAGGCCTGATCTGGCTGAAGTAGGACTTCTGCTCTGGGTGTGCTACTTTGCCCTAGAGCTGAAAGGCACAACGTGCAGGCTTCTTTCCAAAGGGCGAGTTGGGCCCCACAGCATCTTGCTTCCGGCTCTTTGGGAAGCTAAGAAACAACTCGCTCTGCACAGTGCTCTTACAGCCTAGTGGGAACATCTCTTCCAAAGGCCTGTGAAACGCAGTTTCTTTGCAGGCCTGATCTGGCTGAAGTAGGACTTCTGCTCTGGGTGTGCTACTTTGCCCTAGAGCTGAAAGGCACAACGTGCAGGCTTCTTTCCAAAGGGCGAGTTGGGCCCCACAGCATCTTGCTTCCAGCTCTTTGGGAAGCTAAGAAACAACTCGCTCTGCACAGTGCTCTTACAGCCTACCGGGAACATCTCTTACAAAGGCCTGTGAAACGCAGTTTCTTTGCAGGCCTGATCTGGCTGAAGTAGGACTTCTGCTCTGGGTGTGCTACTTTGCCCTAGAGCTGAAAGGCACAACGTGCAGGCTTCTTTCCAAAGGGCGAGTTGCACCCCACAGCATCTTGCTTCCAGCTCTTTTGGAAGCTAAGAAACAACTCGCTCTGCAGACGTCTCTTACAGACAACCGGGAACATCTCTTGCAAAGGCCTGAGAAATACAGTTTCCTTGCAGGCCTTATCTCGCTGAGGTAGAAATGCTGCTATGCCATAACCTACTTCGGCCTAGAGTTGCAAGGCTCAAAGTCCTGCCTTGATTCCTCAAGGGCAGACAGGCCCCACAGCGTGGGGCTTCCACCTCTTTGGGCCGCTAAGAAACAACTTGCTCTGCACTGGTGTTTTACAGCCTACAGGGAACGAGTCTTACAAAGGCCTGTGAAACGCAGTTTCTTCCCAGCCCTGATCTGGCTGAAGTAGACCTTCTGCTCTGCCGGGTCCTACATGGCGCTAGAGCTGCAAGGCGCAAAGCTCTGCCTTGATTCCACAAGGGTAGACAAGTCCCTCAGGTAAAACATCCAGCTATTTCGGCAGCTAAGAAACAACTCGCTCAGCATAGGGCTCTTACAGCCTACCGGGAACATGTCTTACAAAGGACTGTGAAAAGCAGTTTCTTCCCAGCCCTGATGTGGCTGAAGTAGAACTTCTGCTCTGGGTGTGCGACATTGACCTAGAGCTCAAAGGCACAATGTACAGGCTTCTTAAAGAAGGGCGAGGTGGGACCCAGAGCATCTTGCTTCCAGCTCTTTGGGAAGTTAAGAAACAACTCGCTCTGCACAGCGCTCTTACAGCCTACCGGGAACATCTCTTACGAAGGCCTGTGAAACGCAGTTTCTTTGCAGGCCTGATCTGGCTGAAGTGGAACTTCTGCTCTGGGTGTGCCACATGGCCCTAGAGCTGAAAGGCACAACGTGCACGCTTCTTTCCAAAGGGAGAGTTGGGCCGCAGAGCATCTTGCTTCCAGCTCTTTGGGAAGCTAAGAAACAACTCGCTCTGCACAGTGCTCTTACAGCCTACCGGGAACATCTCTTACAAAGGCCTGTGAAAGGCAGTTTCTTTGCAGGCCTGATCTGGCTGAAGTAGAACTTCTGCTCTGGGTGTGCCACATGGCCCTAGAGCTGAAAGGCACCACGTGCTGGCTTCTCTCCATTGGGCGTGTTGGGCCCCAAAGCCTCTTGCTTCCAGCTCTTTGGGAAGCCAAGAAACAACTCGCTCTGCAGACCTCTCTTACAGCCAACCGGGAGCATCTCTTGCAAAGGCCTGAGAAATGCAGTTTCTTTGCAGGCCTTATCTTGCTGAGGTAGAACTGCTGCTATGCCATATCCTACTTCGGCCTAGAGTTGCAAGTCTCAAAGTCCTGCCTTGACTCCTCAAGGGCAGACAGGCCCCACAGCGTGGGGCTTCCACCTCTTTGGGCCGCTAAGAAACAACTTGCTCTGCACTGGTGTTTTACAGCCTACAGGGAACGAGTCTTACAAAGGCCTGTGAAACGCAGTTTCATCCCAGCCGTGATCTGGCTGAAGTGCAACTTGTGATCTGGGTGTGCCACATGGCCATAGAGCTGAAAGGCACAACGTGCACGCTTCTTTCCAAAGGGAGAGTTGGGCCGCAGAGCATCTTGCTTCCAGGTCTTTGGGAAGCTAAGAAACAACTCGCTCTGCACAGTGCTCTTACAGCCTACCGGGAACATCTCTTCCAAAGGCCTGTGAAACGCAGTTTCTTTGCAGGCCTGATCAGGCTGAAGTAGGACTTCTGCTCTGGGTGTGCTACTTTGCCCTAGAGCTGAAAGGCACAGCGTGCAGGCTTCTTTCAAAAGGGCGAGTTGGGCCCCACAGCATCTTGCTTCCGGCTCTTTGGGACTCTAAGAAACAGCTCGCTCTGCACAGTGCTCTTACAGCCTAGTGGGAACATCTCTTCCAAAGGCCTGTGAAACGCAGTTTCTTTGCAGGCCTGATCTGGCTGAAGTAGGACTTCTGCTCTGGGTGTGCTACTTTGCCCTAGAGCTGAAAGGCACAACGTGCAGGCTTCTTTCCAAAGGGCGAGTTGGGCCCCACAGCATCTTGCTTCCAGCTCTTTGGGAAGCGAAGAAACAACTCGCTCTGCACAGTGCTCTTACAGCCTACCGGGAACATCTCTTCCAAAGGCCTGTGAAACGCAGTTTCTTTGCAGGCCTGATCTGGCTGAAGTAGGACTTCTGCTCTGGGTGTGCTACTTTGCCCTAGAGCTGAAAGGCACAACGTGCAGGCTTCTTTCCAAAGGGCGAGTTGGGCCCCACAGCATCTTGCTTCCAGCTCTTTGGGAACCTAAGAAACAACTCGCTCTGCACAGTGCTCTTACAGCCTACCGGGAACATCTCTTCCAAAGGCCTGTGAAACGCATTTTCTTTGCAGGCCAGATCTGGCTGAAGTAGGACTTCTGCTCTGGGTGTGCTACTTTGCCCTAGAGCTGAAAGGCACAACGTGCAGGCTTCTTCACAAAGGGCGAGTTGGGCCCCACAGCATCTTGCTTCCAGCTCTTTGGGAAGCTAAGAAACAACTCGCTCTGCACAGTGCTCTTACAGCCTACTGGGAGCATCTCTTCCAAAGGCCTGTGAAATGCAGTTTCTTTGCAGGCCTGATCTGGCTGAAGTAGGACTTCTGCTCTGGGTGTGCTACTTTGCCCTAGAGCTGAAAGGCACAACGTGCAGGCTTCTTTCCAAAGGGCGAGTTGGGCCCCACAGCATCTTGCTTCCAGCTCTTTGGGAAGCTAAGAAACAACTCGCTCTGCACAGTGCTCTTACAGCCTACCGGGAACATCTCTTACAAAGGCCTGTGAAACGCAGTTTCTTTGCAAGCCTGATCTGGCTGAAGTAGGACTTCTGCTCTGGGTGTGCTACATTGCCCTGGAGCTGAAAGGCTCAACGTGCAGCCTTCTTTCCAAAGGGCGAGTTCGGGCCCCACAGCATCCTGCTTCCAGCTCTTTGGGAAGATAAGAAACCACTCGCTCTGCACAGTGCTCTTACAGCCTAGTGGGAACATCTCTTCCAAAGGCCTGTGAAACGCAGTTTCTTTGCAGGCCTGATCTGGCTGAAGTAGGACTTCTGCTCTGGGTGTGCTACTTTGCCCTAGAGCTGAAAGGCACAACGTGCAGGCTTCTTTCCAAAGGGCGAGTTGGGCCCCACAGCATCTTGCTTCCAGCTCTTTGGGAAGCTAAGAAACCACTCGCTCTGCACAGTGCTCTTACAGCCTAGTGGGAACATCTCTTTCAAAGGCCTGTGAAACGCAGTTTCTTTGCAGGCCTGATCTGGCTGAAGTAGGACTTCTGCTCTGGGTGTGCTACTTTGCCCTAGAGCTGAAAGACACAACGTGCAGTCTTCTTTCCAAAGGGCGAGTTGGGCCCCACAGCATCTGGCTTCCAGCTCTTTGGGAAGCTAACAAACAACTCGCTCTGCACAGTGCTCTTACAGCCTACCGGGAACATCTCTTCCAAATGCCTGTGAAACGCAGTTTCTTTGCAGGCCTGATCTGGCTGAAGTAGGACTTCTGCTCTGGGTGTGCTACTTTGCCCTAGAGCTGAAAGGCACAACGTGCAGGCTTCTTTCCAAAGGGCGAGTTGGGCCACACAGCATCTTGCTTCCAGCTCTTTGGGAAGCTAAGAAACCACTCGCTCTGCACAGTGCTCTTACAGCCTACCGGGAACATCTCTTCCAAAGGCCTGTGAAACGCAGTTTCTTTGCAGGCCTGATCTGGCTGAAGTAGAACTTCTGCTCTGCCGGGTCCTACATGGCACTAGAGCTGCAAGGCACAAAGCTCTGCCTTGATTCCACAAGGGTAGACAAGTCCCTCAGGTAAAACATCCAGCTATTTCGGCAGCTAAGAAACAACTCGCTCAGCATAGGGCTCTTACAGCCTACCGGGAACATGTCTTACAAAGGACTGTGAAACGCAGTTTCTTCCCAGCCCTGATGTGGCTGAAGTAGAACTTCTGCTCTGGGTGTGCGACATTGACCTAGAGCTCAAAGGCACAATGTACAGGCTTCTTAAAGAAGGGCGAGGTGGGACCCAGAGCATCTTGCTTCCAGCTCTTTGGGAAGTTAAGAAACAACTCGCTCTGCACAGCGCTCTTACAGCCTACCGGGAACATCTCTTACGAAGGCCTGTGAAACGCAGTTTCTTTGCAGGCCTGATCTGGCTGAAGTGGAACTTCTGCTCTGGGTGTGCCACATGGCCCTAGAGCTGAAAGGCACAACGTGCACGCTTCTTTCCAAAGGGAGAGTTGGGCCGCAGAGCATCTTGCTTCCAGCTCTTTGGGAAGCTAAGAAACAACTCGCTCTGCACAGTGCTCTTACAGCCTACCGGGAACATCTCTTACAAAGGCCTGTGAAAGGCAGTTTCTTTGCAGGCCTGATCTGGCTGAAGTAGAACTTCTGCTCTGGGTGTGCCACATGGCCCTAGAGCTGAAAGGCACCACGTGCTGACTTCTCACCAAAGGGCGTGTTGGGCCCCAAAGCCTCTTGCTTCCAGCTCTTTGGGAAGCCAAGAAACAACTCGCTCTGCAGACCTCTCTTACAGCCAACCGGGAGCATCTCTTGCAAAGGCCTGAGAAATGCCTTTTCTTTGCAGGCCTTATCTTGCTGAGGTAGAACTGCTGCTATGCCATATCCTACTTCGGCCTAGAGTTGCAAGTCTCAAAGTCCTGCCTTGACTCCTCAAGGGCAGACAGGCCCCACAGCGTGGGGCTTCCACCTCTTTGGGCCGCTAAGAAACAACTTACTCTGCACTGGTGTTTTACAGCCTACAGGGAACGAGTCTTACAAAGGCCTGAAAACGCAGTTTCATCCCAGCCGTGATCTGGCTGAAGTGCAACTTGTGATCTGGGTGTGCCACATGGCCATAGAGCTGAAAGGCACAACGTGCACGCTTCTTTCCAAAGGGAGAGTTGGGCCGCAGAGCATCTTGCTTCCAGCTCTTTGGGAAGCTAAGAAACAACTCGCTCTGCACAGTGCTCTTACAGCCTACCGGGAACATCTCTTCCAAAGGCCTGTGAAACGCAGTTTCTTTGCAGGCCTGATCTGGCTGAAGTAGGACTTCTGCTCTGGGTGTGCTACTTTGCCCTAGAGCTGAAAGGCACAACGTGCAGGCTTCTTTCCAAAGGGCGAGTTGGGCCCCACAGCATCTTGCTTCCAGCTCTTTGGGAAGCTAAGAAACAACTCGCTCTGCACAGTGCTCTTACAGCCTACCGGGAACATGTCTTCCAAAGGCCTGTGAATCGCAGTTTCTTTGCAGGCCTGATATGGTTGAAGTAGTACTTCTGCTCTGGGTGTGCTACTTTGCCCTAGAGCTGAAAGGCACAACGTGCAGGCTTCTTTCCAAAGGGCGAGTTGGGCCCCACAGCATCTTGCTTCCGGCTCTTTGGGACTCTAAGAAACAGCTCGCTCTGCACAGTGCTCTTACAGCCTAGTGGGAACATCTCTTCCAAAGGCCTGTGAAACGCAGTTTCTTTGCAGGCCTGATCTGGCTGAAGTAGGACTTCTGCTCTGGGTGTGCTACTTTGCCCTAGAGCTGAAAGGCACAACGTGCAGGCTTCTTTCCAAAGGGCGAGTTGGGCCCCACAGCATCTTGCTTCCAGCTCTTTGGGAACCTAAGAAACAACTCGCTCTGCACAGTGCTCTTACAGCCTACCGGGAACATCTCTTCCAAAGGCCTGTGAAACGCATTTTCTTTGCAGGCCTGATCTGGCTGAAGTAGGACTTCTGCTCTGGGTGTGCTACTTTGCCCTAGAGCTGAAAGGCACAACGTGCAGGCTTCTTCACAAAGGGCGAGTTGGGCCCCACAGCATCTTGCTTCCAGCTGTTTGGGAAGCTAAGAAGCAACTCGCTCTGCACAGTGCTCTTACAGCCTACTGGGAGCATCTCTTCCAAAGGCCTGTGAAATGCAGTTTCTTTGCAGGCCTGATCTGGCTGAAGTAGGACTTCTGCTCTGGGTGTGCTACTTTGCCCTAGAGCTGAAAGGCACAACGTGCAGGCTTCTTTCCAAAGGGCGAGTTGGGCCCCACAGCATCTTGCTTCCAGCTCTTTGGGAAGCTAAGAAACAACTCGCTCTGCACAGTGCTCTTACAGCCTACCGGGAACATCTCTTACAAAGGCCTGTGAAACGCAGTTTCTTTGCAAGCCTGATCTGGCTGAAGTAGGACTTCTGCTCTGGGTGTGCTACATTGCCCTGGAGCTGAAAGGCTCAACGTGCAGCCTTCTTTCCAAAGGGCGAGTTGGGCCCCACAGCATCTTGCTTCCAGCTCTTTGGGAAGCTAAGAAACAACTCGCTCTGCACAGTGCTCTTACAGCCTACCGGGAACATCTCTTCCAAAGGCCTGTGAAACGCAGTTTCTTTGCAGGCCTGATCTGGCTGAAGTAGAACTTCTGCTCTGCCGGGTCCTACATGGCGCTAGAGCTGCAAGGCGCAAAGCTCTGCCTTGATTCCACAAGGGTAGACAAGTCCCTCAGGTAAAACATCCAGCTATTTCGGCAGCTAAGAAACAACTCGCTCAGCATAGGGCTCTTACAGCCTACCGGGAACATGTCTTACAAAGGACTGTGAAACGCAGTTTCTTCCCAGCCCTGATGTGGCTGAAGTAGAACTTCTGCTCTGGGTGTGCGACATTGACCTAGAGCTCAAAGGCACAATGTACAGGCTTCTTAAAGAAGGGCGAGGTGGGACCCAGAGCATCTTGCTTCCAGCTCTTTGGGAAGTTAAGAAACAACTCGCTCTGCACAGCGCTCTTACAGCCTACCGGGAACATCTCTTACGAAGGCCTGTGAAACGCAGTTTCTTTGCAGGCCTGATCTGGCTGAAGTGGAACTTCTGCTCTGGGTGTGCCACATGGCCCTAGAGCTGAAAGGCACAACGTGCACGCTTCTTTCCAAAGGGAGAGTTGGGCCGCAGAGCATCTTGCTTCCAGCTCTTTGGGAAGCTAAGAAACAACTCGCTCTGCACAGTGCTCTTACAGCCTACCGGGAACATCTCTTACAAAGGCCTGTGAAAGGCAGTTTCTTTGCAGGCCTGATCTGGCTGAAGTAGAACTTCTGCTCTGGGTGTGCCACATGGCCCTAGAGCTGAAAGGCACCACGTGCTGACTTCTCACCAAAGGGCGTGTTGGGCCCCAAAGCCTCTTGCTTCCAGCTCTTTGGGAAGCCAAGAAACAACTCGCTCTGCAGACCTCTCTTACAGCCAACCGGGAGCATCTCTTGCAAAGGCCTGAGAAATGCCTTTTCTTTGCAGGCCTTATCTTGCTGAGGTAGAACTGCTGCTATGCCATATCCTACTTCGGCCTAGAGTTGCAAGTCTCAAAGTCCTGCCTTGACTCCTCAAGGGCAGACAGGCCCCACAGCGTGGGGCTTCCACCTCTTTGGGCCGCTAAGAAACAACTTACTCTGCACTGGTGTTTTACAGCCTACAGGGAACGAGTCTTACAAAGGCCTGTGAAACGCAGTTTCATCCCAGCCGTGATCTGGCTGAAGTGCAACTTGTGATCTGGGTGTGCCACATGGCCATAGAGCTGAAAGGCACAACGTGCACGCTTCTTTCCAAAGGGAGAGTTGGGCCGCAGAGCATCTTGCTTCCAGCTCTTTGGGAAGCTAAGAAACAACTCGCTCTGCACAGTGCTCTTACAGCCTACCGGGAACATCTCTTCCAAAGGCCTGTGAAACGCAGTTTCTTTGCAGGCCTGATCTGGCTGAAGTAGGACTTCTGCTCTGGGTGTGCTACTTTGCCCTAGAGCTGAAAGGCACAGCGTGCAGGCTTCTTTCCAAAGGGCGAGTTGGGCCCCACAGCATCTTGCTTCCAGCTCTTTGGGAAGCTAAGAAACAACTCGCTCTGCACAGTGCTCTTACAGCCTACCGGGAACATGTCTTCCAAAGGCCTGTGAATCGCAGTTTCTTTGCAGGCCTGATATGGCTGAAGTAGTACTTCTGCTCTGGGTGTGCTACTTTGCCCTAGAGCTGAAAGGCACAACGTGCAGGCTTCTTTCCAAAGGGCGAGTTGGGCCCCACAGCATCTTGCTTCCGGCTCTTTGGGACTCTAAGAAACAGCTCGCTCTGCACAGTGCTCTTACAGCCTAGTGGGAACATCTCTTCCAAAGGCCTGTGAAACGCAGTTTCTTTGCAGGCCTGATCTGGCTGAAGTAGGACTTCTGCTCTGGGTGTGCTACTTTGCCCTAGAGCTGAAAGGCACAACGTGCAGGCTTCTTTCCAAAGGGCGAGTTGGGCCCCACAGCATCTTGCTTCCAGCTCTTTGGGAACCTAAGAAACAACTCGCTCTGCACAGTGCTCTTACAGCCTACCGGGAACATCTCTTCCAAAGGCCTGTGAAACGCATTTTCTTTGCAGGCCTGATCTGGCTGAAGTAGGACTTCTGCTCTGGGTGTGCTACTTTGCCCTAGAGCTGAAAGGCACAACGTGCAGGCTTCTTCACAAAGGGCGAGTTGGGCCCCACAGCATCTTGCTTCCAGCTCTTTGGGAAGCTAAGAAACAACTCGCTCTGCACAGTGCTCTTACAGCCTACTGGGAGCATCTCTTCCAAAGGCCTGTGAAATGCAGTTTCTTTGCAGGCCTGATCTGGCTGAAGTAGGACTTCTGCTCTGGGTGTGCTACTTTGCCCTACAGCTGAAAGGCACAACGTGCAGGCTTCTTTCCAAAGGGCGAGTTGGGCCCCACAGCATCTTGCTTCCAGCTCTTTGGGAAGCTAAGAAACAACTCGCTCTGCACAGTGCTCTTACAGCCTACCGGGAACATCTCTTACAAAGGCCTGTGAAACGCAGTTTCTTTGCAAGCCTGATCTGGCTGAAGTAGGACTTCTGCTCTGGGTGTGCTACATTGCCCTGGAGCTGAAAGGCTCAACGTGCAGCCTTCTTTCCAAAGGGCGAGTTCGGGCCCCACAGCATCCTGCTTCCAGCTCTTTGGGAAGATAAGAAACCACTCGCTCTGCACAGTGCTCTTACAGCCTAGTGGGAACATCTCTTCCAAAGGCCTGTGAAACGCAGTTTCTTTGCAGGCCTGATCTGGCTGAAGTAGGACTTCTGCTCTGGGTGTGCTACTTTGCCCTAGAGCTGAAAGGCACAACGTGCAGGCTTCTTTCCAAAGGGCGAGTTGGGCCCCACAGCATCTTGCTTCCAGCTCTTTGGGAAGCTAAGAAACCACTCGCTCTGCACAGTGCTCTTACAGCCTAGTGGGAACATCTCTTTCAAAGGCCTGTGAAACGCAGTTTCTTTGCAGGCCTGATCTGGCTGAAGTAGGACTTCTGCTCTGGGTGTGCTACTTTGCCCTAGAGCTGAAAGACACAACGTGCAGTCTTCTTTCCAAAGGGCGAGTTGGGCCCCACAGCATCTGGCTTCCAGCTCTTTGGGAAGCTAACAAACAACTCGCTCTGCACAGTGCTCTTACAGCCTACCGGGAACATCTCTTCCAAATGCCTGTGAAACGCAGTTTCTTTGCAGGCCTGATCTGGCTGAAGTAGGACTTCTGCTCTGGGTGTGCTACTTTGCCCTAGAGCTGAAAGGCACAACGTGCAGGCTTCTTTCCAAAGGGCGAGTTGGGCCACACAGCATCTTGCTTCCAGCTCTTTGGGAAGCTAAGAAACCACTCGCTCTGCACAGTGCTCTTACAGCCTACCGGGAACATCTCTTCCAAAGGCCTGTGAAACGCAGTTTCTTTGCAGGCCTGATCTGGCTGAAGTAGAACTTCTGCTCTGCCGGGTCCTACATGGCGCTAGAGCTGCAAGGCACAAAGCTCTGCCTTGATTCCACAAGGGTAGACAAGTCCCTCAGGTAAAACATCCAGCTATTTCGGCAGCTAAGAAACAACTCGCTCAGCATAGGGCTCTTACAGCCTACCGGGAACATGTCTTACAAAGGACTGTGAAACGCAGTTTCTTCCCAGCCCTGATGTGGCTGAAGTAGAACTTCTGCTCTGGGTGTGCGACATTGACCTAGAGCTCAAAGGCACAATGTACAGGCTTCTTAAAGAAGGGCGAGGTGGGACCCAGAGCATCTTGCTTCCAGCTCTTTGGGAAGTTAAGAAACAACTCGCTCTGCACAGCGCTCTTACAGCCTACCGGGAACATCTCTTACGAAGGCCTGTGAAACGCAGTTTCTTTGCAGGCCTGATCTGGCTGAAGTGGAACTTCTGCTCTGGGTGTGCCACATGGCCCTAGAGCTGAAAGGCACAACGTGCACGCTTCTTTCCAAAGGGAGAGTTGGGCCGCAGAGCATCTTGCTTCCAGCTCTTTGGGAAGCTAAGAAACAACTCGCTCTGCACAGTGCTCTTACAGCCTACCGGGAACATCTCTTACAAAGGCCTGTGAAAGGCAGTTTCTTTGCAGGCCTGATCTGGCTGAAGTAGAACTTCTGCTCTGGGTGTGCCACATGGCCCTAGAGCTGAAAGGCACCACGTGCTGACTTCTCACCAAAGGGCGTGTTGGGCCCCAAAGCCTCTTGCTTCCAGCTCTTTGGGAAGCCAAGAAACAACTCGCTCTGCAGACCTCTCTTACAGCCAACCGGGAGCATCTCTTGCAAAGGCCTGAGAAATGCCTTTTCTTTGCAGGCCTTATCTTGCTGAGGTAGAACTGCTGCTATGCCATATCCTACTTCGGCCTAGAGTTGCAAGTCTCAAAGTCCTGCCTTGACTCCTCAAGGGCAGACAGGCCCCACAGCGTGGGGCTTCCACCTCTTTGGGCCGCTAAGAAACAACTTACTCTGCACTGGTGTTTTACAGCCTACAGGGAACGAGTCTTACAAAGGCCTGAAAACGCAGTTTCATCCCAGCCGTGATCTGGCTGAAGTGCAACTTGTGATCTGGGTGTGCCACATGGCCATAGAGCTGAAAGGCACAACGTGCACGCTTCTTTCCAAAGGGAGAGTTGGGCCGCAGAGCATCTTGCTTCCAGCTCTTTGGGAAGCTAAGAAACAACTCGCTCTGCACAGTGCTCTTACAGCCTACCGGGAACATCTCTTCCAAAGGCCTGTGAAACGCAGTTTCTTTGCAGGCCTGATCTGGCTGAAGTAGGACTTCTGCTCTGGGTGTGCTACTTTGCCCTAGAGCTGAAAGGCACAACGTGCAGGCTTCTTTCCAAAGGGCGAGTTGGGCCCCACAGCATCTTGCTTCCAGCTCTTTGGGAAGCTAAGAAACAACTCGCTCTGCACAGTGCTCTTACAGCCTACCGGGAACATGTCTTCCAAAGGCCTGTGAATCGCAGTTTCTTTGCAGGCCTGATATGGCTGAAGTAGTACTTCTGCTCTGGGTGTGCTACTTTGCCCTAGAGCTGAAATGCACAACGTGCAGGCTTCTTTCCAAAGGGCGAGTTGGGCCCCACAGCATCTTGCTTCCGGCTCTTTGGGACTCTAAGAAACAGCTCGCTCTGCACAGTGCTCTTACAGCCTAGTGGGAACATCTCTTCCAAAGGCCTGTGAAACGCAGTTTCTTTGCAGGCCTGATCTGGATGAAGTAGGACTTCTGCTCTGGGTGTGCTACTTTGCCCTAGAGCTGAAAGGCACAACGTGCAGGCTTCTTTCCAAAGGGCGAGTTGGGCCCCACAGCATCTTGCTTCCAGCTCTTTGGGAAGCGAAGAAACAACTCGCTCTGCACAGTGCTCTTACAGCCTACCGGGAACATCTCTTCCAAAGGCCTGTGAAACGCAGTTTCTTTGCAGGCCTGATCTGGCTGAAGTAGGACTTCTGCTCTGGGTGTGCTACTTTGCCCTAGAGCTGAAAGGCACAACGTGCAGGCTTCTTTCCAAAGGGCGAGTTGGGCCCCACAGCATCTTGCTTCCAGCTCTTTGGGAACCTAAGAAACAACTCGCTCTGCACAGTGCTCTTACAGCCTACCGGGAACATCTCTTCCAAAGGCCTGTGAAACGCATTTTCTTTGCAGGCCTGATCTGGCTGAAGTAGGACTTCTGCTCTGGGTGTGCTACTTTGCCCTAGAGCTGAAAGGCACAACGTGCAGGCTTCTTCACAAAGGGCGAGTTGGGCCCCACAGCATCTTGCTTCCAGCTGTTTGGGAAGCTAAGAAGCAACTCGCTCTGCACAGTGCTCTTACAGCCTACTGGGAGCATCTCTTCCAAAGGCCTGTGAAATGCAGTTTCTTTGCAGGCCTGATCTGGCTGAAGTAGGACTTCTGCTCTGGGTGTGCTACTTTGCCCTAGAGCTGAAAGGCACAACGTGCAGGCTTCTTTCCAAAGGGCGAGTTGGGCCCCACAGCATCTTGCTTCCAGCTCTTTGGGAAGCTAAGAAACAACTCGCTCTGCACAGTGCTCTTACAGCCTACCGGGAACATCTCTTACAAAGGCCTGTGAAACGCAGTTTCTTTGCAAGCCTGATCTGGCTGAAGTAGGACTTCTGCTCTGGGTGTGCTACATTGCCCTGGAGCTGAAAGGCTCAACGTGCAGCCTTCTTTCCAAAGGGCGAGTTGGGCCCCACAGCATCTTGCTTCCAGCTCTTTGGGAAGCTAAGAAACAACTCGCTCTGCACAGTGCTCTTACAGCCTACCGGGAACATCTCTTCCAAAGGCCTGTGAAACGCAGTTTCTTTGCAGGCCTGATCTGGCTGAAGTAGAACTTCTGCTCTGCCGGGTCCTACATGGCGCTAGAGCTGCAAGGCGCAAACCTCTGCCTTGATTCCACAAGGGTAGACAAGTCCCTCAGGTAAAACATCCAGCTATTTCGGCAGCTAAGAAACAACTCGCTCAGCATAGGGCTCTTACAGCCTACCGGGAACATGTCTTACAAAGGACTGTGAAACGCAGTTTCTTCCCAGCCCTGATGTGGCTGAAGTAGAACTTCTGCTCTGGGTGTGCGACATTGACCTAGAGCTCAAAGGCACAATGTACAGGCTTCTTAAAGAAGGGCGAGGTGGGACCCAGAGCATCTTGCTTCCAGCTCTTTGGGAAGTTAAGAAACAACTCGCTCTGCACAGCGCTCTTACAGCCTACCGGGAACATCTCTTACGAAGGCCTGTGAAACGCAGTTTCTTTGCAGGCCTGATCTGGCTGAAGTGGAACTTCTGCTCTGGGTGTGCCACATGGCCCTAGAGCTGAAAGGCACAACGTGCACGCTTCTTTCCAAAGGGAGAGTTGGGCCGCAGAGCATCTTGCTTCCAGCTCTTTGGGAAGCTAAGAAACAACTCGCTCTGCACAGTGCTCTTACAGCCTACCGGGAACATCTCTTACAAAGGCCTGTGAAAGGCAGTTTCTTTGCAGGCCTGATCTGGCTGAAGTAGAACTTCTGCTCTGGGTGTGCCACATGGCCCTAGAGCTGAAAGGCACCACGTGCTGACTTCTCACCAAAGGGCGTGTTGGGCCCCAAAGCCTCTTGCTTCCAGCTCTTTGGGAAGCCAAGAAACAACTCGCTCTGCAGACCTCTCTTACAGCCAACCGGGAGCATCTCTTGCAAAGGCCTGAGAAATGCCTTTTCTTTGCAGGCCTTATCTTGCTGAGGTAGAACTGCTGCTATGCCATATCCTACTTCGGCCTAGAGTTGCAAGTCTCAAAGTCCTGCCTTGACTCCTCAAGGGCAGACAGGCCCCACAGCGTGGGGCTTCCACCTCTTTGGGCCGCTAAGAAACAACTTACTCTGCACTGGTGTTTTACAGCCTACAGGGAACGAGTCTTACAAAGGCCTGAAAACGCAGTTTCATCCCAGCCGTGATCTGGCTGAAGTGCAACTTGTGATCTGGGTGTGCCACATGGCCATAGAGCTGAAAGGCACAACGTGCACGCTTCTTTCCAAAGGGAGAGTTGGGCCGCAGAGCATCTTGCTTCCAGCTCTTTGGGAAGCTAAGAAACAACTCGCTCTGCACAGTGCTCTTACAGCCTACTGGGAGCATCTCTTCCAAAGGCCTGTGAAATGCAGTTTCTTTGCAGGCCTGATCTGGCTGAAGTAGGACTTCTGCTCTGGGTGTGCTACTTTGCCCTAGAGCTGAAAGGCACAACGTGCAGGCTTCTTTCCAAAGGGCGAGTTGGGCCCCACAGCATCTTGCTTCCAGCTCTTTGGGAAGCTAAGAAACAACTCGCTCTGCACAGTGCTCTTACAGCCTACCGGGAACATCTCTTACAAAGGCCTGTGAAACGCAGTTTCTTTGCAAGCCTGATCTGGCTGAAGTAGGACTTCTGCTCTGGGTGTGCTACATTGCCCTGGAGCTGAAAGGCTCAACGTGCAGCCTTCTTTCCAAAGGGCGAGTTCGGGCCCCACAGCATCCTGCTTCCAGCTCTTTGGGAAGATAAGAAACCACTCGCTCTGCACAGTGCTCTTACAGCCTAGTGGGAACATCTCTTCCAAAGGCCTGTGAAACGCAGTTTCTTTGCAGGCCTGATCTGGCTGAAGTAGGACTTCTGCTCTGGGTGTGCTACTTTGCCCTAGAGCTGAAAGGCACAACGTGCAGGCTTCTTTCCAAAGGGCGAGTTGGGCCCCACAGCATCTTGCTTCCAGCTCTTTGGGAAGCGAAGAAACCACTCGCTCTGCACAGTGCTCTTACAGCCTAGTGGGAACATCTCTTTCAAAGGCCTGTGAAACGCAGTTTCTTTGCAGGCCTGATCTGGCTGAAGTAGGACTTCTGCTCTGGGTGTGCTACTTTGCCCTAGAGCTGAAAGACACAACGTGCAGTCTTCTTTCCAAAGGGCGAGTTGGGCCCCACAGCATCTGGCTTCCAGCTCTTTGGGAAGCTAACAAACAACTCGCTCTGCACAGTGCTCTTACAGCCTACCGGGAACATCTCTTCCAAATGCCTGTGAAACGCAGTTTCTTTGCAGGCCTGATCTGGCTGAAGTAGGACTTCTGCTCTGGGTGTGCTACTTTGCCCTAGAGCTGAAAGGCACAACGTGCAGGCTTCTTTCCAAAGGGCGAGTTGGGCCACACAGCATCTTGCTTCCAGCTCTTTGGGAAGCTAAGAAACCACTCGCTCTGCACAGTGCTCTTACAGCCTACCGGGAACATCTCTTCCAAAGGCCTGTGAAACGCAGTTTCTTTGCAGGCCTGATCTGGCTGAAGTAGAACTTCTGCTCTGCCGGGTCCTACATGGCGCTAGAGCTGCAAGGCGCAAAGCTCTGCCTTGATTCCACAAGGGTAGACAAGTCCCTCAGGTAAAACATCCAGCTATTTCGGCAGCTAAGAAACAACTCGCTCAGCATAGGGCTCTTACAGCCTACCGGGAACATGTCTTACAAAGGACTGTGAAAAGCAGTTTCTTCCCAGCCCTGATGTGGCTGAAGTAGAACTTCTGCTCTGGGTGTGCGACATTGACCTAGAGCTCAAAGGCACAATGTACAGGCTTCTTAAAGAAGGGCGAGGTGGGACCCAGAGCATCTTGCTTCCAGCTCTTTGGGAAGTTAAGAAACAACTCGCTCTGCACAGCGCTCTTACAGCCTACCGGGAACATCTCTTACGAAGGCCTGTGAAACGCAGTTTCTTTGCAGGCCTGATCTGGCTGAAGTGGAACTTCTGCTCTGGGTGTGCCACATGGCCCTAGAGCTGAAAGGCACAACGTGCACGCTTCTTTCCAAAGGGAGAGTTGGGCCGCAGAGCATCTTGCTTCCAGCTCTTTGGGAAGCTAAGAAACAACTCGCTCTGCACAGTGCTCTTACAGCCTACCGGGAACATCTCTTACAAAGGCCTGTGAAAGGCAGTTTCTTTGCAGGCCTGATCTGGCTGAAGTAGAACTTCTGCTCTGGGTGTGCCACATGGCCCTAGAGCTGAAAGGCACCACGTGCTGACTTCTCACCAAAGGGCGTGTTGGGCCCCAAAGCCTCTTGCTTCCAGCTCTTTGGGAAGCCAAGAAACAACTCGCTCTGCAGACCTCTCTTACAGCCAACCGGGAGCATCTCTTGCAAAGGCCTGAGAAATGCCTTTTCTTTGCAGGCCTTATCTTGCTGAGGTAGAACTGCTGCTATGCCATATCCTACTTCGGCCTAGAGTTGCAAGTCTCAAAGTCCTGCCTTGACTCCTCAAGGGCAGACAGGCCCCACAGCGTGGGGCTTCCACCTCTTTGGGCCGCTAAGAAACAACTTTCTCTGCACTGGTGTTTTACAGCCTACAGGGAACGAGTCTTACAAAGGCCTGAAAACGCAGTTTCATCCCAGCCGTGATCTGGCTGAAGTGCAACTTGTGATCTGGGTGTGCCACATGGCCCTAGAGCTGAAAGGCACCACGTGCTGACTTCTCACCAAAGGGCGTGTTGGGCCCCAAAGCCTCTTGCTTCCAGCTCTTTGGGAAGCCAAGAAACAACTCGCTCTGCAGACCTCTCTTACAGCCAACCGGGAGCATCTCTTGCAAAGGCCTGAGAAATGCCTTTTCTTTGCAGGCCTTATCTTGCTGAGGTAGAACTGCTGCTATGCCATATCCTACTTCGGCCTAGAGTTGCAAGTCTCAAAGTCCTGCCTTGACTCCTCAAGGGCAGACAGGCCCCACAGCGTGGGGCTTCCACCTCTTTGGGCCGCTAAGAAACAACTTACTCTGCACTGGTGTTTTACAGCCTACAGGGAACGAGTCTTACAAAGGCCTGAAAACGCAGTTTCATCCCAGCCGTGATCTGGCTGAAGTGCAACTTGTGATCTGGGTGTGCCACATGGCCATAGAGCTGAAAGGCACAACGTGCACGCTTCTTTCCAAAGGGAGAGTTGGGCCGCAGAGCATCTTGCTTCCAGCTCTTTGGGAAGCTAAGAAACAACTCGCTCTGCACAGTGCTCTTACAGCCTACTGGGAGCATCTCTTCCAAAGGCCTGTGAAATGCAGTTTCTTTGCAGGCCTGATCTGGCTGAAGTAGGACTTCTGCTCTGGGTGTGCTACTTTGCCCTAGAGCTGAAAGGCACAACGTGCAGGCTTCTTTCCAAAGGGCGAGTTGGGCCCCACAGCATCTTGCTTCCAGCTCTTTGGGAAGCTAAGAAACAACTCGCTCTGCACAGTGCTCTTACAGCCTACCGGGAACATCTCTTACAAAGGCCTGTGAAACGCAGTTTCTTTGCAAGCCTGATCTGGCTGAAGTAGGACTTCTGCTCTGGGTGTGCTACATTGCCCTGGAGCTGAAAGGCTCAACGTGCAGCCTTCTTTCCAAAGGGCGAGTTCGGGCCCCACAGCATCCTGCTTCCAGCTCTTTGGGAAGATAAGAAACCACTCGCTCTGCACAGTGCTCTTACAGCCTAGTGGGAACATCTCTTCCAAAGGCCTGTGAAACGCAGTTTCTTTGCAGGCCTGATCTGGCTGAAGTAGGACTTCTGCTCTGGGTGTGCTACTTTGCCCTAGAGCTGAAAGGCACAACGTGCAGGCTTCTTTCCAAAGGGCGAGTTGGGCCCCACAGCATCTTGCTTCCAGCTCTTTGGGAAGCGAAGAAACCACTCGCTCTGCACAGTGCTCTTACAGCCTAGTGGGAACATCTCTTTCAAAGGCCTGTGAAACGCAGTTTCTTTGCAGGCCTGATCTGGCTGAAGTAGGACTTCTGCTCTGGGTGTGCTACTTTGCCCTAGAGCTGAAAGACACAACGTGCAGTCTTCTTTCCAAAGGGCGAGTTGGGCCCCACAGCATCTGGCTTCCAGCTCTTTGGGAAGCTAACAAACAACTCGCTCTGCACAGTGCTCTTACAGCCTACCGGGAACATCTCTTCCAAATGCCTGTGAAACGCAGTTTCTTTGCAGGCCTGATCTGGCTGAAGTAGGACTTCTGCTCTGGGTGTGCTACTTTGCCCTAGAGCTGAAAGGCACAACGTGCAGGCTTCTTTCCAAAGGGCGAGTTGGGCCACACAGCATCTTGCTTCCAGCTCTTTGGGAAGCTAAGAAACCACTCGCTCTGCACAGTGCTCTTACAGCCTACCGGGAACATCTCTTCCAAAGGCCTGTGAAACGCAGTTTCTTTGCAGGCCTGATCTGGCTGAAGTAGAACTTCTGCTCTGCCGGGTCCTACATGGCGCTAGAGCTGCAAGGCGCAAAGCTCTGCCTTGATTCCACAAGGGTAGACAAGTCCCTCAGGTAAAACATCCAGCTATTTCGGCAGCTAAGAAACAACTCGCTCAGCATAGGGCTCTTACAGCCTACCGGGAACATGTCTTACAAAGGACTGTGAAAAGCAGTTTCTTCCCAGCCCTGATGTGGCTGAAGTAGAACTTCTGCTCTGGGTGTGCGACATTGACCTAGAGCTCAAAGGCACAATGTACAGGCTTCTTAAAGAAGGGCGAGGTGGGACCCAGAGCATCTTGCTTCCAGCTCTTTGGGAAGTTAAGAAACAACTCGCTCTGCACAGCGCTCTTACAGCCTACCGGGAACATCTCTTACGAAGGCCTGTGAAACGCAGTTTCTTTGCAGGCCTGATCTGGCTGAAGTGGAACTTCTGCTCTGGGTGTGCCACATGGCCCTAGAGCTGAAAGGCACAACGTGCACGCTTCTTTCCAAAGGGAGAGTTGGGCCGCAGAGCATCTTGCTTCCAGCTCTTTGGGAAGCTAAGAAACAACTCGCTCTGCACAGTGCTCTTACAGCCTACCGGGAACATCTCTTACAAAGGCCTGTGAAAGGCAGTTTCTTTGCAGGCCTGATCTGGCTGAAGTAGAACTTCTGCTCTGGGTGTGCCACATGGCCCTAGAGCTGAAAGGCACCACGTGCTGACTTCTCACCAAAGGGCGTGTTGGGCCCCAAAGCCTCTTGCTTCCAGCTCTTTGGGAAGCCAAGAAACAACTCGCTCTGCAGACCTCTCTTACAGCCAACCGGGAGCATCTCTTGCAAAGGCCTGAGAAATGCCTTTTCTTTGCAGGCCTTATCTTGCTGAGGTAGAACTGCTGCTATGCCATATCCTACTTCGGCCTAGAGTTGCAAGTCTCAAAGTCCTGCCTTGACTCCTCAAGGGCAGACAGGCCCCACAGCGTGGGGCTTCCACCTCTTTGGGCCGCTAAGAAACAACTTTCTCTGCACTGGTGTTTTACAGCCTACAGGGAACGAGTCTTACAAAGGCCTGAAAACGCAGTTTCATCCCAGCCGTGATCTGGCTGAAGTGCAACTTGTGATCTGGGTGTGCCACATGGCCATAGAGCTGAAAGGCACAACGTGCACGCTTCTTTCCAAAGGGAGAGTTGGGCCGCAGAGCATCTTGCTTCCAGGTTTTTGGGAAGCTAAGAAACAACTCGCTCTGCACAGTGCTCTTACAGCCTACCGGGAACATCTCTTCCAAAGGCCTGTGAAACGCAGTTTCTTTGCAGGCCTGATCTGGCTGAAGTAGGACTTCTGCTCTGGGTGTGCTACTTTGCCCTAGAGCTGAAAGGCACAACGTGCAGGCTTCTTTCCAAAGGGCGAGTTGGGCCCCACAGCATCTTGCTTCCAGCTCTTTGGGAAGCTAAGAAACAACTCGCTCTGCACAGTGCTCTTACAGCCTACCGGGAACATGTCTTCCAAAGGCCTGTGAATCGCAGTTTCTTTGCAGGCCTGATATGGCTGAAGTAGTACTTCTGCTCTGGGTGTGCTACTTTGCCCTAGAGCTGAAAGGCACAACGTGCAGGCTTCTTTCCAAAGGGCGAGTTGGGCCCCACAGCATCTTGCTTCCGGCTCTTTGGGACTCTAAGAAACAGCTCGCTCTGCACAGTGCTCTTACAGCCTAGTGGGAACATCTCTTCCAAAGGCCTGTGAAACGCAGTTTCTTTGCAGGCCTGATCTGGCTGAAGTAGGACTTCTGCTCTGGGTGTGCTACTTTGCCCTAGAGCTGAAAGGCACAACGTGCAGGCTTCTTTCCAAAGGGCGAGTTGGGCCCCACAGCATCTTGCTTCCAGCTCTTTGGGAAGCGAAGAAACAACTCGCTCTGCACAGTGCTCTTACAGCCTACCGGGAACATCTCTTCCAAAGGCCTGTGAAACGCAGTTTCTTTGCAGGCCTGATCTGGCTGAAGTAGGACTTCTGCTCTGGGTGTGCTACTTTGCCCTAGAGCTGAAAGGCACAACGTGCAGGCTTCTTTCCAAAGGGCGAGTTGGGCCCCACAGCATCTTGCTTCCAGCTCTTTGGGAACCTAAGAAACAACTCGCTCTGCACAGTGCTCTTACAGCCTACCGGGAACATCTCTTCCAAAGGCCTGTGAAACGCATTTTCTTTGCAGGCCTGATCTGGCTGAAGTAGGACTTCTGCTCTGGGTGTGCTACTTTGCCCTAGAGCTGAAAGGCACAACGTGCAGGCTTCTTCACAAAGGGCGAGTTGGGCCCCACAGCATCTTGCTTCCAGCTGTTTGGGAAGCTAAGAAGCAACTCGCTCTGCACAGTGCTCTTACAGCCTACTGGGAGCATCTCTTCCAAAGGCCTGTGAAATGCAGTTTCTTTGCAGGCCTGATCTGGCTGAAGTAGGACTTCTGCTCTGGGTGTGCTACTTTGCCCTAGAGCTGAAAGGCACAACGTGCAGGCTTCTTTCCAAAGGGCGAGTTGGGCCACACAGCATCTTGCTTCCAGCTCTTTGGGAAGCTAAGAAACAACTCGCTCTGCACAGTGCTCTTACAGCCTACCGGGAACATCTCTTCCAAAGGCCTGTGAAACGCAGTTTCTTTGCAGGCCTGATCTGGCTGAAGTAGAACTTCTGCTCTGCCGGGTCCTACATGGCGCTAGAGCTGCAAGGCGCAAAGCTCTGCCTTGATTCCACAAGGGTAGACAAGTCCCTCAGGTAAAACATCCAGCTATTTCGGCAGCTAAGAAACAACTCGCTCAGCATAGGGCTCTTACAGCCTACCGGGAACATGTCTTACAAAGGACTGTGAAACGCAGTTTCTTCCCAGCCCTGATGTGGCTGAAGTAGAACTTCTGCTCTGGGTGTGCGACATTGACCTAGAGCTCAAAGGCACAATGTACAGGCTTCTTAAAGAAGGGCGAGGTGGGACCCAGAGCATCTTGCTTCCAGCTCTTTGGGAAGTTAAGAAACAACTCGCTCTGCACAGCGCTCTTACAGCCTACCGGGAACATCTCTTACGAAGGCCTGTGAAACGCAGTTTCTTTGCAGGCCTGATCTGGCTGAAGTGGAACTTCTGCTCTGGGTGTGCCACATGGCCCTAGAGCTGAAAGGCACAACGTGCACGCTTCTTTCCAAAGGGAGAGTTGGGCCGCAGAGCATCTTGCTTCCAGCTCTTTGGGAAGCTAAGAAACAACTCGCTCTGCACAGTGCTCTTACAGCCTACCGGGAACATCTCTTACAAAGGCCTGTGAAAGGCAGTTTCTTTGCAGGCCTGATCTGGCTGAAGTAGAACTTCTGCTCTGGGTGTGCCACATGGCCCTAGAGCTGAAAGGCACCACGTGCTGACTTCTCACCAAAGGGCGTGTTGGGCCCCAAAGCCTCTTGCTTCCAGCTCTTTGGGAAGCCAAGAAACAACTCGCTCTGCAGACCTCTCTTACAGCCAACCGGGAGCATCTCTTGCAAAGGCCTGAGAAATGCCTTTTCTTTGCAGGCCTTATCTTGCTGAGGTAGAACTGCTGCTATGCCATATCCTACTTCGGCCTAGAGTTGCAAGTCTCAAAGTCCTGCCTTGACTCCTCAAGGGCAGACAGGCCTCACAGCGTGGGGCTTCCACCTCTTTGGGCCGCTAAGAAACAACTTACTCTGCACTGGTGTTTTACAGCCTACAGGGAACGAGTCTTACAAAGGCCTGAAAACGCAGTTTCATCCCAGCCGTGATCTGGCTGAAGTGCAACTTGTGATCTGGGTGTGCCACATGGCCATAGAGCTGAAGGCACAACGTGCACGCTTCTTTCCAAAGGGAGAGTTGGGCCGCAGAGCATCTTGCTTCCAGCTCTTTGGGAAGCTAAGAAACAACTCGCTCTGCACAGTGCTCTTACAGCCTACCGGGAACATCTCTTCCAAAGGCCTGTGAAACGCAGTTTCTTTGCAGGCCTGATCTGGCTGAAGTAGGACTTCTGCTCTGGGTGTGCTACTTTGCCCTAGAGCTGAAAGGCACAACGTGCAGGCTTCTTTCCAAAGGGCGAGTTGGGCCCCACAGCATCTTGCTTCCAGCTCTTTGGGAAGCTAAGAAACAACTCGCTCTGCACAGTGCTCTTACAGCCTACCGGGAACATGTCTTCCAAAGGCCTGTGAATCGCAGTTTCTTTGCAGGCCTGATATGGCTGAAGTAGGACTTCTGCTCTGGGTGTGCTACTTTGCCCTAGAGCTGAAAGGCACAACGTGCAGGCTTCTTTCCAAAGGGCGAGTTGGGCCCCACAGCATCTTGCTTCCGGCTCTTTGGGACTCTAAGAAACAGCTCGCTCTGCACAGTGCTCTTACAGCCTAGTGGGAACATCTCTTCCAAAGGCCTGTGAAACGCAGTTTCTTTGCAGGCCTGATCTGGCTGAAGTAGGACTTCTGCTCTGGGTGTGCTACTTTGCCCTAGAGCTGAAAGGCACAACGTGCAGGCTTCTTTCCAAAGGGCGAGTTGGGCCCCACAGCATCTTGCTTCCAGCTCTTTGGGAAGCGAAGAAACAACTCGCTCTGCACAGTGCTCTTACAGCCTACCGGGAACATCTCTTCCAAAGGCCTGTGAAACGCAGTTTCTTTGCAGGCCTGATCTGGCTGAAGTAGGACTTCTGCTCTGGGTGTGCTACTTTGCCCTAGAGCTGAAAGGCACAACGTGCAGGCTTCTTTCCAAAGGGCGAGTTGGGCCCCACAGCATCTTGCTTCCAGCTCTTTGGGAACCTAAGAAACAACTCGCTCTGCACAGTGCTCTTACAGCCTACCGGGAACATCTCTTCCAAAGGCCTGTGAAACGCATTTTCTTTGCAGGCCTGATCTGGCTGAAGTAGGACTTCTGCTCTGGGTGTGCTACTTTGCCCTAGAGCTGAAAGGCACAACGTGCAGGCTTCTTTCCAAAGGGCGAGTTGGGCCCCACAGCATCTTGCTTCCAGCTCTTTGGGAACCTAAGAAACAACTCGCTCTGCACAGTGCTCTTACAGCCTACCGGGAACATCTCTTCCAAAGGCCTGTGAAACGCAGTTTCTTTGCAGGCCTGATCTGCCTGAAGTAGGACTTCTGCTCTGGGTGTGCTACTTTGCCCTAGAGCTGAAAGGCACAACGTGCAGGCTTCTTTCCAAAGGGCGAGTTGGGCCCCACAGCATCTTGCTTACAGCTCTTTGGGAAGCTAAGAAACAACTCGCTCTGCACAGTGCTCTTACAGCCTACCGGGAACATCTCTTACAAAGGCCTGTGAAACGCAGTTTCTTTGCAAGACTGATCTGGCTGAAGTAGGACTTCTGCTCTGGGTGTGCTACTTTGCCCTAGAGCTGAAAGGCTCAACGTGCAGCCTTCTTTCCAAAGGGCGAGTTGGGCCCCACAGCATCCTGCTTCCAGCTCTTTGGGAAGATAAGAAACCACTCGCTCTGCACAGTGCTCTTACAGCCTAGTGGGAACATCTCTTCCAAAGGCCTGTGAAACGCAGTTTCTTTGCAGGCCTGATCTGGCTGAAGTAGGACTTCTGCTCTGGGTGTGCTACTTTGCCCTAGAGCTGAAAGGCACAACGTGCAGGCTTCTTTCCAAAGGGCGAGTTGCGCCCCACAGCATCTTGCTTCCAGCTCTTTTGGAAGCTAAGAAACAACTCGCTCTGCAGACGTCTCTTACAGACAACCGGGAACATCTCTTGCAAAGGCCTGAGAAATACAGTTTCCTTGCAGGCCTTATCTCGCTGAGGTAGAAATGCTGCTATGCCATATCCTACTTCGGCCTAGAGTTGCAAGGCTCAAAGTCCTGCCTTGATTCCTCAAGGGCAGACAGGCCCCACAGCGTGGGGCTTCCACCTCTTTGGGCCGCTAAGAAACAACTTGCTCTGCACTGGTGTTTTACAGCCTACAGGGAACGAGTCTTACAAAGGCCTGTGAAACACAGTTTCTTCCCAGCCCTGATCTGGCTGAAGTAGAACTTCTGCTCTGCCGGGTCCTACATGGCGCTAGAGCTGCAAGGCGCAAAGCTCTGCCTTGATTCCACAAGGGTAGACAAGTCCCTCAGGTAAAACATCCAGCTATTTCGGCAGCTAAGAAACAACTCGCTCAGCATAGGGCTCTTACAGCCTACCGGGAACATGTCTTACAAAGGACTGTGAAAAGCAGTTTCTTCCCAGCCCTGATGTGGCTGAAGTAGAACTTCTGCTCTGGGTGTGCGACATTGACCTAGAGCTCAAAGGCACAATGTACAGGCTTCTTAAAGAAGGGCGAGGTGGGACCCAGAGCATCTTGCTTCCAGCTCTTTGGGAAGTTAAGAAACAACTCGCTCTGCACAGCGCTCTTACAGCCTACCGGGAACATCTCTTACGAAGGCCTGTGAAACGCAGTTTCTTTGCAGGCCTGATCTGGCTGAAGTGGAACTTCTGCTCTGGGTGTGCCACATGGCCCTAGAGCTGAAAGGCACAACGTGCACGCTTCTTTCCAAAGGGAGAGTTGGGCCGCAGAGCATCTTGCTTCCAGCTCTTTGGGAAGCTAAGAAACAACTCGCTCTGCACAGTGCTCTTACAGCCTACCGGGAACATCTCTTACAAAGGCCTGTGAAAGGCAGTTTCTTTGCAGGCCTGATCTGGCTGAAGTAGAACTTCTGCTCTGGGTGTGCCACATGGCCCTAGAGCTGAAAGGCACCACGTGCTGGCTTCTCTCCAAAGGGCGTGTTGGGCCCCAAAGCCTCTTGCTTCCAGCTCTTTGGGAAGCCAAGAAACAACTCGCTCTGCAGACCTCTCTTACAGCCAACCGGGAGCATCTCTTGCAAAGGCCTGAGAAATGCAGTTTCTTTGCAGGCCTTATCTTGCTGAGGTAGAACTGCTGCTATGCCATATCCTACTTCGGCCTAGAGTTGCAAGTCTCAAAGTCCTGCCTTGACTCCTCAAGGGCAGACAGGCCCCACAGCGTGGGGCTTCCACCTCTTTGGGCCGCTAAGAAACAACTTGCTCTGCACTGGTGTTTTACAGCCTACAGGGAACGAGTCTTACAAAGGCCTGTGAAACGCAGTTTCATCCCAGCCGTGATCTGGCTGAAGTGCAACTTGTGATCTGGGTGTGCCACATGGCCATAGAGCTGAAAGGCACAACGTGCACGCTTCTTTCCAAAGGGAGAGTTGGGCCGCAGAGCATCTTGCTTCCAGGTTTTTGGGAAGCTAAGAAACAACTCGCTCTGCACAGTGCTCTTACAGCCTACCGGGAACATCTCTTCCAAAGGCCTGTGAAAGGCAGTTTCTTTGCAGGCCTGATCTGGCTGAAGTAGGACTTCTGCTCTGGGTGTGCTACTTTGCCCTAGAGCTGAAAGGCACAACGTGCAGGCTTCTTTCCAAAGGGCGAGTTGGGCCCCACAGCATCTTGCTTCCAGCTCTTTGGGAAGCTAAGAAACAACTCGCTCTGCACAGTGCTCTTACAGCCTACCGGGAACATGTCTTCCAAAGGCCTGTGAATCGCAGTTTCTTTGCAGGCCTGATATGGCTGAAGTAGTACTTCTGCTCTGGGTGTGCTACTTTGCCCTAGAGCTGAAAGGCACAACGTGCAGGCTTCTTTCCAAAGGGCGAGTTGGGCCCCACAGCATCTTGCTTCCGGCTCTTTGGGACTCTAAGAAACAGCTCGCTCTGCACAGTGCTCTTACAGCCTAGTGGGAACATCTCTTCCAAAGGCCTGTGAAACGCAGTTTCTTTGCAGGTCTGATCTGGCTGAAGTAGGACTTCTGCTCTGGGTGTGCTACTTTGCCCTAGAGCTGAAAGGCACAACGTGCAGGCTTCTTTCCAAAGGGCGAGTTGGGCCCCACAGCATCTTGCTTCCAGCTCTTTGGGAAGCGAAGAAACAACTCGCTCTGCACAGTGCTCTTACAGCCTACCGGGAACATCTCTTCCAAAGGCCTGTGAAACGCATTTTCTTTGCAGGCCTGATCTGGCTGAAGTAGGACTTCTGCTCTGGGTGTGCTACTTTGCCCTAGAGCTGAAAGGCACAACGTGCAGGCTTCTTTCCAAAGGGCGAGTTGGGCCCCACAGCATCTTGCTTCCAGCTCTTTGGGAACCTAAGAAACAACTCGCTCTGCACAGTGCTCTTACAGCCTACCGGGAACATCTCTTCCAAAGGCCTGTGAAACGCAGTTTCTTTGCAGGCCTGATCTGGCTGAAGTAGGACTTCTGCTCTGGGTGTGCTACTTTGCCCTAGAGCTGAAAGGCACAACGTGCAGGCTTCTTCACAAAGGGCGAGTTGGGCCCCACAGCATCTTGCTTCCAGCTCTTTGGGAAGCTAAGAAACAACTCGCTCTGCACAGTGCTCTTACAGCCTACTGGGAGCATCTCTTCCAAAGGCCTGTGAAATGCAGTTTCTTTGCAGGCCTGATCTGGCTGAAGTAGGACTTCTGCTCTGGGTGTGCTACTTTGCCCTAGAGCTGAAAGGCACAACGTGCAGGCTTCTTTCCAAAGGGCGAGTTGGGCCCCACAGCATCTTGCTTCCAGCTCTTTGGGAAGCTAAGAAACAACTCGCTCTGCACAGTGCTCTTACAGCCTACCGGGAACATCTCTTACAAAGGCCTGTGAAACGCAGTTTCTTTGCAAGCCTGATCTGGCTGAAGTAGGACTTCTGCTCTGGGTGTGCTACATTGCCCTGGAGCTGAAAGGCTCAACGTGCAGCCTTCTTTCCAAAGGGCGAGTTCGGGCCCCACAGCATCCTGCTTCCAGCTCTTTGGGAAGATAAGAAACCACTCGCTCTGCACAGTGCTCTTACAGCCTAGTGGGAACATCTCTTCCAAAGGCCTGTGAAACGCAGTTTCTTTGCAGGCCTGATCTGGCTGAAGTAGGACTTCTGCTCTGGGTGTGCTACTTTGCCCTAGAGCTGAAAGGCACAACGTGCAGGCTTCTTTCCAAAGGGCGAGTTGGGCCCCACAGCATCTTGCTTCCAGCTCTTTGGGAAGCTAAGAAACCACTCGCTCTGCACAGTGCTCTTACAGCCTAGTGGGAACATCTCTTTCAAAGGCCTGTGAAACGCAGTTTCTTTGCAGGCCTGATCTGGCTGAAGTAGGACTTCTGCTCTGGGTGTGCTACTTTGCCCTAGAGCTGAAAGACACAACGTGCAGTCTTCTTTCCAAAGGGCGAGCTGGGCCCCACAGCATCTGGCTTCCAGCTCTTTGGGAAGCTAACAAACAACTCGCTCTGCACAGTGCTCTTACAGCCTACCGGGAACATCTCTTCCAAATGCCTGTGAAACGCAGTTTCTTTGCAGGCCTGATCTGGCTGAAGTAGGACTTCTGCTCTGGGTGTGCTACTTTGCCCTAGAGCTGAAAGGCACAACGTGCAGGCTTCTTTCCAAAGGGCGAGTTGGGCCACACAACATCTTGCTTCCAGCTTTTGGGAAGCTAAGAAACCACTCGCTCTGCACAGTGCTCTTACAGCCTACCGGGAACATCTCTTCCAAAGGCCTGTGAAACGCAGTTTCTTTGCAGGCCTGATCTGGCTGAAGTAGAACTTCTGCTCTGCCGGGTCCTACATGGCGCTAGAGCTGCAAGGCGCAAAGCTCTGCCTTGATTCCACAAGGGTAGACAAGTCCCTCAGGTAAAACATCCAGCTATTTCGGCAGCTAAGAAACAACTCGCTCAGCATAGGGCTCTTACAGCCTACCGGGAACATGTCTTACAAAGGACTGTGAAACGCAGTTTCTTCCCAGCCCTGATGTGGCTGAAGTAGAACTTCTGCTCTGGGTGTGCGACATTGACCTAGAGCTCAAAGGCACAATGTACAGGCTTCTTAAAGAAGGGCGAGGTGGGACCCAGAGCATCTTGCTTCCAGCTCTTTGGGAAGTTAAGAAACAACTCGCTCTGCACAGCGCTCTTACAGCCTACCGGGAACATCTCTTACGAAGGCCTGTGAAACGCAGTTTCTTTGCAGGCCTGATCTGGCTGAAGTGGAACTTCTGCTCTGGGTGTGCCACATGGCCCTAGAGCTGAAAGGCACAACGTGCACGCTTCTTTCCAAAGGGAGAGTTGGGCCGCAGAGCATCTTGCTTCCAGCTCTTTGGGAAGCTAAGAAACAACTCGCTCTGCACAGTGCTCTTACAGCCTACCGGGAACATCTCTTACAAAGGCCTGTGAAAGGCAGTTTCTTTGCAGGCCTGATCTGGCTGAAGTAGAACTTCTGCTCTGGGTGTGCCACATGGCCCTAGAGCTGAAAGGCACCACGTGCTGACTTCTCACCAAAGGGCGTGTTGGGCCCCAAAGCCTCTTGCTTCCAGCTCTTTGGGAAGCCAAGAAACAACTCGCTCTGCAGACCTCTCTTACAGCCAACCGGGAGCATCTCTTGCAAAGGCCTGAGAAATGCCTTTTCTTTGCAGGCCTTATCTTGCTGAGGTAGAACTGCTGCTATGCCATATCCTACTTCGGCCTAGAGTTGCAAGTCTCAAAGTCCTGCCTTGACTCCTCAAGGGCAGACAGGCCCCACAGCGTGGGGCTTCCACCTCTTTGGGCCGCTAAGAAACAACTTACTCTGCACTGGTGTTTTACAGCCTACAGGGAACGAGTCTTACAAAGGCCTGAAAACGCAGTTTCATCCCAGCCGTGATCTGGCTGAAGTGCAACTTGTGATCTGGGTGTGCCACATGGCCATAGAGCTGAAAGGCACAACGTGCACGCTTCTTTCCAAAGGGAGAGATGGGCCGCAGAGCATCTTGCTTCCAGCTCTTTGGGAAGCTAAGAAACAACTCGCTCTGCACAGTGCTCTTACAGCCTACCGGGAACATCTCTTCCAAAGGCCTGTGAAACGCAGTTTCTTTGCAGGCCTGATCTGGCTGAAGTAGGACTTCTGCTCTGGGTGTGCTACTTTGCCCTAGAGCTGAAAGGCACAACGTGCAGGCTTCTTTCCAAAGGGCGAGTTGGGCCCCACAGCATCTTGCTTCCAGCTCTTTGGGAAGCTAAGAAACAACTCGCTCTGCACAGTGCTCTTACAGCCTACCGGGAACATGTCTTCCAAAGGCCTGTGAATCGCAGTTTCTTTGCAGGCCTGATATGGCTGAAGTAGTACTTCTGCTCTGGGTGTGCTACTTTGCCCTAGAGCTGAAAGGCACAACGTGCAGGCTTCTTTCCAAAGGGCGAGTTGGGCCCCACAGCATCTTGCTTCCGGCTCTTTGGGACTCTAAGAAACAGCTCGCTCTGCACAGTGCTCTTACAGCCTAGTGGGAACATCTCTTCCAAAGGCCTGTGAAACGCAGTTTCTTTGCAGGCCTGATCTGGCTGAAGTAGGACTTCTGCTCTGGGTGTGCTACTTTGCCCTAGAGCTGAAAGGCACAACGTGCAGGCTTCTTTCCAAAGGGCGAGTTGGGCCCCACAGCATCTTGCTTCCAGCTCTTTGGGAAGCGAAGAAACAACTCGCTCTGCACAGTGCTCTTACAGCCTACCGGGAACATCTCTTACAAAGGCCTGTGAAACGCAGTTTCTTTGCAAGCCTGATCTGGCTGAAGTAGGACTTCTGCTCTGGGTGTGCTACATTGCCCTGGAGCTGAAAGGCTCAACGTGCAGCCTTCTTTCCAAAGGGCGAGTTCGGGCCCCACAGCATCCTGCTTCCAGCTCTTTGGGAAGATAAGAAACCACTCGCTCTGCACAGTGCTCTTACAGCCTAGTGTGAACATCTCTTCCAAAGGCCTGTGAAACGCAGTTTCTTTGCAGGCCTGATCTGGCTGAAGTAGGACTTCTGCTCTGGGTGTGCTACTTTGCCCTAGAGCTGAAAGGCACAACGTGCAGGCTTCTTTCCAAAGGGCGAGTTGGGCCCCACAGCATCTTGCTTCCAGCTCTTTGGGAAGCTAAGAAACAACTCGCTCTGCACAGTGCTCTTACAGCCTAGTGGGAACATCTCTTTCAAAGGCCTGTGAAACGCAGTTTCTTTGCAGGCCTGATCTGGCTGAAGTAGGACTTCTGCTCTGGGTGTGCTACTTTGCCCTAGAGCTGAAAGACACAACGTGCAGTCTTCTTTCCAAAGGGCGAGTTGGGCCCCACAGCATCTGGCTTCCAGCTCTTTGGGAAGCTAACAAACAACTCGCTCTGCACAGTGCTCTTACAGCCTACCGGGAACATCTCTTCCAAATGCCTGTGAAACGCAGTTTCTTTGCAGGCCTGATCTGGCTGAAGTAGGACTTCTGCTCTGGGTGTGCTACTTTGCCCTAGAGCTGAAAGGCACAACGTGCAGGCTTCTTTCCAAAGGGCGAGTTGGGCCACACAGCATCTTGCTTCCAGCTCTTTGGGAAGCTAAGAAACCACTCGCTCTGCACAGTGCTCTTACAGCCTACCGGGAACATCTCTTCCAAAGGCCTGTGAAACGCAGTTTCTTTGCAGGCCTGATCTGGCTGAAGTAGAACTTCTGCTCTGCCGGGTCCTACATGGCGCTAGAGCTGCAAGGCGCAAAGCTCTGCCTTGATTCCACAAGGGTAGACAAGTCCCTCAGGTAAAACATCCAGCTATTTCGGCAGCTAAGAAACAACTCGCTCAGCATAGGGCTCTTACAGCCTACCGGGAACATGTCTTACAAAGGACTGTGAAACGCAGTTTCTTCCCAGCCCTGATGTGGCTGAAGTAGAACTTCTGCTCTGGGTGTGCGACATTGACCTAGAGCTCAAAGGCACAATGTACAGGCTTCTTAAAGAAGGGCGAGGTGGGACCCAGAGCATCTTGCTTCCAGCTCTTTGGGAAGTTAAGAAACAACTCGCTCTGCACAGCGCTCTTACAGCCTACCGGGAACATCTCTTACGAAGGCCTGTGAAACGCAGTTTCTTTGCAGGCCTGATCTGGCTGAAGTGGAACTTCTGCTCTGGGTGTGCCACATGGCCCTAGAGCTGAAAGGCACAACGTGCACGCTTCTTTCCAAAGGGAGAGTTGGGCCGCAGAGCATCTTGCTTCCAGCTCTTTGGGAAGCTAAGAAACAACTCGCTCTGCACAGTGCTCTTACAGCCTACCGGGAACATCTCTTACAAAGGCCTGTGAAAGGCAGTTTCTTTGCAGGCCTGATCTGGCTGAAGTAGAACTTCTGCTCTGGGTGTGCCACATGGCCCTAGAGCTGAAAGGCACCACGTGCTGACTTCTCACCAAAGGGCGTGTTGGGCCCCAAAGCCTCTTGCTTCCAGCTCTTTGGGAAGCCAAGAAACAACTCGCTCTGCAGACCTCTCTTACAGCCAACCGGGAGCATCTCTTGCAAAGGCCTGAGAAATGCCTTTTCTTTGCAGGCCTTATCTTGCTGAGGTAGAACTGCTGCTATGCCATATCCTACTTCGGCCTAGAGTTGCAAGTCTCAAAGTCCTGCCTTGACTCCTCAAGGGCAGACAGGCCCCACAGCGTGGGGCTTCCACCTCTTTGGGCCGCTAAGAAACAACTTACTCTGCACTGGTGTTTTACAGCCTACAGGGAACGAGTCTTACAAAGGCCTGAAAACGCAGTTTCATCCCAGCCGTGATCTGGCTGAAGTGCAACTTGTGATCTGGGTGTGCCACATGGCCATAGAGCTGAAAGGCACAACGTGCACGCTTCTTTCCAAAGGGAGAGTTGGGCCGCAGAGCATCTTGCTTCCAGCTCTTTGGGAAGCTAAGAAACAACTCGCTCTGCACAGTGCTCTTACAGCCTACCGGGAACATCTCTTCCAAAGGCCTGTGAAACGCAGTTTCTTTGCAGGCCTGATCTGGCTGAAGTAGGACTTCTCTGGGTGTGCTACTTTGCCCTAGAGCTGAAAGGCACAACGTGCAGGCTTCTTTCCAAAGGGCGAGTTGGGCCCCACAGCATCTTGCTTCCAGCTCTTTGGGAAGCTAAGAAACAACTCGCTCTGCACAGTGCTCTTACAGCCTACCGGGAACATGTCTTCCAAAGGCCTGTGAATCGCAGTTTCTTTGCAGGCCTGATATGGCTGAAGTAGGACTTCTGCTCTGGGTGTGCTACTTTGCCCTAGAGCTGAAAGGCACAACGTGCAGGCTTCTTTCCAAAGGGCGAGTTGGGCCCCACAGCATCTTGCTTCCGGCTCTTTGGGACTCTAAGAAACAGCTCGCTCTGCACAGTGCTCTTACAGCCTAGTGGGAACATCTCTTCCAAAGGCCTGTGAAACGCAGTTTCTTTGCAGGCCTGATCTGGCTGAAGTAGGACTTCTGCTCTGGGTGTGCTACTTTGCCCTAGAGCTGAAAGGCACAACGTGCAGGCTTCTTTCCAAAGGGCGAGTTGGGCCCCACAGCATCTTGCTTCCAGCTCTTTGGGAAGCGAAGAAACAACTCGCTCTGCACAGTGCTCTTACAGCCTACCGGGAACATCTCTTCCAAAGGCCTGTGAAACGCAGTTTCTTTGCAGGCCTGATCTGGCTGAAGTAGGACTTCGGCTCTGGGTGTGCTACTTTGCCCTAGAGCTGAAAGGCACAACGTGCAGGCTTCTTTCCAAAGGGCGAGTTGGGCCCCACAGCATCTTGCTTCCAGCTCTTTGGGAACCTAAGAAACAACTCGCTCTGCACAGTGCTCTTACAGCCTACCGGGAACATCTCTTCCAAAGGCCTGTGAAACGCATTTTCTTTGCAGGCCTGATCTGGCTGAAGTAGGACTTCTGCTCTGGGTGTGCTACTTTGCCCTAGAGCTGAAAGGCACAACGTGCAGGCTTCTTCACAAAGGGCGAGTTGGGCCCCACAGCATCTTGCTTCCAGCTCTTTGGGAAGCTAAGAAACAACTCGCTCTGCACAGTGCTCTTACAGCCTACTGGGAGCATCTCTTCCAAAGGCCTGTGAAATGCAGTTTCTTTGCAGGCCTGATCTGGCTGAAGTAGGACTTCTGCTCTGGGTGTGCTACTTTGCCCTAGAGCTGAAAGGCACAACGTGCAGGCTTCTTTCCAAAGGGCGAGTTGGGCCCCACAGCATCTTGCTTCCAGCTCTTTTGGAAGCTAAGAAACAACTCGCTCTGCAGACGTCTCTTACAGACAACCGGGAACATCTCTTGCAAAGGCCTGAGAAACACAGTTTCCTTGCAGGCCTTATCTCGCTGAGGTAGAAATGCTGCTATGCCATATCCTACTTCGGCCTAGAGTTGCAAGGCTCAAAGTCCTGCCTTGATTCCTCAAGGGCAGACAGGCCCCACAGCGTGGGGCTTCCACCTCTTTGGGCCGCTAAGAAACAACTTGCTCTGCACTGGTGTTTTACAGCCTACAGGGAACGAGTCTTACAAAGGCCTGTGAAACGCAGTTTCTTCCCAGCCCTGATCTGGCTGAAGTAGAACTTCTGCTCTGCCGGGTCCTACATGGCGCTAGAGCTGCAAGGCGCAAAGCTCTGCCTTGATTCCACAAGGGTAGACAAGTCCCTCAGGTAAAACATCCAGCTATTTCGGCAGCTAAGAAACAACTCGCTCAGCATAGGGCTCTTACAGCCTACCGGGAACATGTCTTACAAAGGACTGTGAAACGCAGTTTCTTCCCAGCCCTGATGTGGCTGAAGTAGAACTTCTGCTCTGGGTGTGCGACATTGACCTAGAGCTCAAAGGCACAATGTACAGGCTTCTTAAAGAAGGGCGAGGTGGGACTCAGAGCATCTTGCTTCCAGCTCTTTGGGAAGTTAAGAAACAACTCGCTCTGCACAGCGCTCTTACAGCCTACCGGGAACATCTCTTACGAAGGCCTGTGAAACGCAGTTTCTTTGCAGGCCTGATCTGGCTGAAGTGGAACTTCTGCTCTGGGTGTGCCACATGGCCCTAGAGCTGAAAGGCACAACGTGCACGCTTCTTTCCAAAGGGAGAGTTGGGCCGCAGAGCATCTTGCTTCCAGCTCTTTGGGAAGCTAAGAAACAACTCGCTCTGCACAGTGCTCTTACAGCCTACCGGGAACATCTCTTACAAAGGCCTGTGAAAGGCAGTTTCTTTGCAGGCCTGATCTGGCTGAAGTAGAACTTCTGCTCTGGGTGTGCCACATGGCCCTAGAGTTGAAAGGCACCACGTGCTGGCTTCTCTCCAAAGGGCGTGTTGGGCCCCAAAGCCTCTTGCTTCCAGCTCTTTGGGAAGCCAAGAAACAACTCGCTCTGCAGACCTCTCTTACAGCCAACCGGGAGCATCTCTTGCAAAGGCCTGAGAAATGCCTTTTCTTTGCAGGCCTTATCTTGCTGAGGTAGAACTGCTGCTATGCCATATCCTACTTCGGCCTAGAGTTGCAAGTCTCAAAGTCCTGCCTTGACTCCTCAAGGGCAGACAGGCCCCACAGCGTGGGGCTTCCACCTCTTTGGGCCGCTAAGAAACAACTTACTCTGCACTGGTGTTTTACAGCCTACAGGGAACGAGTCTTACAAAGGCCTGTGAAACACAGTTTCATCCCAGCCGTGATCTGGCTGAAGTGCAACTTGTGATCTGGGTGTGCCACATGGCCATAGAGCTGAAAGGCACAACGTGCACGCTTCTTTCCAAAGGGAGAGTTGGGCCGCAGAGCATCTTGCTTCCAGCTCTTTGGGAAGCTAAGAAACAACTCGCTCTGCACAGTGCTCTTACAGCCTACCGGGAACATCTCTTCCAAAGGCCTGTGAAACGCAGTTTCTTTGCAGGCCTGATCTGGCTGAAGTAGGACTTCTGCTCTGGGTGTGCTACTTTGCCCTAGAGCTGAAAGGCACAGCGTGCAGGCTTCTTTCCAAAGGGCGAGTTAGGCCCCACAGCATCTTGCTTCCAGCTCTTTGGGAACCTAAGAAACAACTCGTTCTGCACAGTGCTCTTACAGCCTACCGGGAACATCTCTTCCAAAGGCCTGTGAAATGCAGTTTCTTTGCAGGCCTGATCTGCCTGAAGTAGGACTTCTGCTCTGGGTGTGCTACTTTGCCCTAGAGCTGAAAGGCACAACGTGCAGGCTTCTTTCCAAAGGGCGAGTTGGGCCCCACAGCATCTTGCTTCCAGCTCTTTGGGAAGCTAAGAAACAACTCGCTCTGCACAGTGCTCTTACAGCCGACTGGGAGCATCTCTTCCAAAGGCCTGTGAAATGCAGTTTCTTTGCAGGCCTGATCTGGCTGAAGTAGGACTTCTGCTCTGGGTGTGCTACTTTGCCCTAGAGCTGAAAGGCACAACGTGCAGGCTTCTTTCCAAAGGGCGAGTTGGGCCACACAGCATCTTGCTTCCAGCTCTTTGGGAAGCTAAGAAACCACTCGCTCTGCACAGTGCTCTTACAGCCTACCGGGAACATCTCTTCCAAAGGCCTGTGAAACGCAGTTTCTTTGCAGGCCTGATCTGGCTGAAGTAGAACTTCTGCTCTGCCGGGTCCTACATGGCGCTAGAGCTGCAAGGCGCAAAGCTCTGCCTTGATTCCACAAGGGTAGACAAGTCCCTCAGGTAAAACATCCAGCTATTTCGGCAGCTAAGAAACAACTCGCTCAGCATAGGGCTCTTACAGCCTACCGGGAACATGTCTTACAAAGGACTGTGAAACGCAGTTTCTTCCCAGCCCTGATGTGGCTGAAGTAGAACTTCTGCTCTGGGTGTGCGACATTGACCTAGAGCTCAAAGGCACAATGTACAGGCTTCTTAAAGAAGGGCGAGGTGGGACCCAGAGCATCCTGCTTCCAGCTCTTTGGGAAGTTAAGAAACAACTCGCTCTGCACAGCGCTCTTACAGCCTAGTGGGAACATCTCTTCCAAAGGCCTGTGAAACGCAGTTTCTTTGCAGGCCTGATCTGGCTGAAGTAGGACTTCTGCTCTGGGTGTGCTACTTTGCCCTAGAGCTAAAAGGCACAACGTGCAGGCTTCTTTCCAAAGGGCGAGTTGCGCCCCACAGCATCTTGCTTCCAGCTGTTTTGGAAGCTAAGAAACAACTCGCTCTGCAGACGTCTCTTACAGACAACCGGGAACATCTCTTGCAAAGGCCTGAGAAACACAGTTTCCTTGCAGGCCTTATCTCGCTGAGGTAGAAATGCTGCTATGCCATATCCTACTTCGGCCTAGAGTTGCAAGGCTCAAAGTCCTGCCTTGATTCCTCAAGGGCAGACAGGCCCCACAGCGTGGGGCTTCCACCTCTTTGGGCCGCTAAGAAACAACTTGCTCTGCACTGGTGTTTTACAGCCTACAGGGAACGAGTCTTACAAAGGCCTGTGAAACGCAGTTTCTTCCCAGCCCTGATCTGGCTGAAGTGGAACTTCTGATCTGGGTGTGCCACATGGCCCTAGAGCTGAAAGGCACAACGTGCAGGCTACTTTCCAAAGGGCGAGTTCGGCCCCAAAGCATCTTGCTTCCAGCTCTCTGGGAAGCTAAGAAACAACTCGCTCTGCACAGTGCTCTTACAGCCTACCGGGAACATCTCTTCCAAAGGCCCGTGAAACGCAGTTTCTTTGAAGGCCTGATCTGGCTGATGTAGGACTTCTTCTCTGAGTGTGCTACTTTGCCCTATAGCTGAAAGGAACAACGTGCCGGCTTCTTTCCAAAGGGCGAGTTGGGCCCCACAGCATCTTGCTTCCAGCTCTCTGGGAAGCTAAGAAACAACTCGCTCTGCACAGTGCTCTTACAGCCTACCGGGAACATCTCTTCCAAAGGCCTGTGAAACGCAGTTTCTTTGCAGGCCTGATCTGGCTGAAGTAGGACTTCTGCTCTGGGTGTGCTACTTTGCCCTAGAGCTGAAAGGCACAACGTGCAGGCTTCTTTCCAAAGGGCGAGTTGAGCCGCAGAGCATCTTGCTTCCAGCTCTTTGGGAAGCTAAGAAACAACTCGCTCTGCACAGTGCTCTTACAGCCTACTGGGAGCATCTCTTCCAAAGGCCTGTGAAACGCAGTTTCTTTGCAGGCATGATCTGGCTGGAGTGGGACTTCTGTTCTGGGTGTGCTACTTTGCCCTAGAGCTGAAAGGCACAACGTGCAGGCTTCTTTCCAAAGGGCGAGTTGGGCCCCACAGCATCTTGCTTCCAGCTCTTTGGGAAGCTAAGAAACAACTCGCTCTGCACAGTGCTCTTACAGCCTACCGGGAACATCTCTTCCAAAGGCCTGTGAAACGCAGTTTCTTTGCAGGCCTGATCTGGCTGAAGTAGGACTTCTGCTCTGGGTGTGCTACTTTGCCCTAGAGCTGAAAGGCACAACGTGCAGGCTTCTTTCCAAAGGGCGAGTTGGGCCCCACAGCATCTTGCTTCCAGCTCTTTGGGAAGCGAAGAAACAACTCGCTCTGCACAGTGCTCTTACAGCCTACCGGGAACATCTCTTCCAAAGGCCTGTGAAACGCAGTTTCTTTGCAGGCCTGATCTGGCTGAAGTAGGACTTCTGCTCTGGGTGTGCTACTTTGCCCTAGAGCTGAAAGGCACAACGTGCAGGCTTCTTTCCAAAGGGCGAGTTGGGCCCCACAGCATCTTGCTTCCGGCTCTTTGGGAAGTTAAGAAACAACTCGCTCTGCACAGCGCTCTTACAGCCTACCGGGAACATCTCTTACGAAGGCCTGTGAAACGCAGTTTCTTTGCAGGCCTGATCTGGCTGAAGTGGAACTTCTGCTCTGGGTGTGCCACATGGCCCTAGAGCTGAAAGGCACAACGTGCACGCTTCTTTCCAAAGGGAGAGTTGGGCCGCAGAGCATCTTGCTTCCAGCTCTTTGGGAAGCTAAGAAACAACTCGCTCTGCACAGTGCTCTTACAGCCTACCGGGAACATCTCTTACAAAGGCCTGTGAAAGGCAGTTTCTTTGCAGGCCTGATCTGGCTGAAGTAGAACTTCTGCTCTGGGTGTGCCACATGGCCCTAGAGCTGAAAGGCACCACGTGCTGGCTTCTCTCCAAAGGGCGTGTTGGGCCCCAAAGCCTCTTGCTTCCAGCTCTTTGGGAAGCCAAGAAACAACTCGCTCTGCAGACCTCTCTTACAGCCAACCGGGAGCATCTCTTGCAAAGGCCTGAGAAATGCAGTTTCTTTGCAGGCCTTATCTTGCTGAGGTAGAACTGCTGCTATGCCATATCCTACTTCGGCCTAGAGTTGCAAGTCTCAAAGTCCTGCCTTGACTCCTCAAGGGCAGACAGGCCCCACAGCGTGGGGCTTCCACCTCTTTGGGCCGCTAAGAAACAACTTGCTCTGCACTGGTGTTTTACAGCCTACAGGGAACGAGTCTTACAAAGGCCTGTGAAACGCAGTTTCATCCCAGCCGTGATCTGGCTGAAGTGCAACTTGTGATCTGGGAGTGCCACATGGCCATAGAGCTGAAAGGCACAACGTGCACGCTTCTTTCCAAAGGGAGAGTTGGGCCGCAGAGCATCTTGCTTCCAGGTCTTTGGGAAGCTAAGAAACAACTCGCTCTGCACAGTGCTCTTACAGCCTACCGGGAACATCTCTTCCAAAGGCCTGTGAAACGCAGTTTCTTTGCAGGCCTGATCTGGCTGAAGTAGGACTTCTGCTCTGGGTGTGCTACTTTGCCCTAGAGCTGAAAGGCACAGCGTGCAGGCTTCTTTCCAAAGGGCGAGTTGGGCCCCACAGCATCTTGCTTCCAGCTCTTTGGGAAGCTAAGAAACAACTCGCTCTGCACAGTGCTCTTACAGCCTAGTGGGAACATCTCTTCCAAAGGCCTGTGAAACGCAGTTTCTTTGCAGGCCTGATCTGGCTGAAGTAGGACTTCTGCTCTGGGTGTGCCACATGGCCCTAGAGCTGAAAGGCACAACGTGCAGGCTTCTTTCCAAAGGGCGTGTTGGGCCCCAAAGCCTCTTGCTTCCAGCTCTTTGGGAAGCTAAGAAACAACTCGCTCTGCAGACCTCTCTTACAGCCAACCGGGAGCATCTCTTGCAAAGGCCTGAGAAATACAGTTTCCTTGCAGGCCTTATCTCGCTGAGGTAGAAATGCTGCTATGCCATATCCTACTTCGGCCTAGAGTTGCAAGGCTCAAAGTCCTGCCTTGATTCCTCAAGGGCAGACAGGCCCCACAGCGTGGGGCTTCCACCTCTTTGGGCCGCTAAGAAACAACTTGCTCTGCACTGGTGTTTTACAGCCTACAGGGAACGAGTCTTACAAAGGCCTGTGAAACGCAGTTTCTTCCCAGCCCTGATCTGGCTGAAGTAGAACTTCTGCTCTGCCGGGTCCTACATGGCGCTAGAGCTGCAAGGCGCAAAGCTCTGCCTTGATTCCACAAGGGTAGACAAGTCCCTCAGGTAAAACATCCAGCTATTTCGGCAGCTAAGAAACAACTCGCTCAGCATAGGGCTCTTACAGCCTACCGGGAACATGTCTTACAAAGGACTGTGAAACGCAGTTTCTTCCCAGCCCTGATGTGGCTGAAGTAGAACTTCTGCTCTGGGTGTGCGACATTGACCTAGAGCTCAAAGGCACAATGTACAGGCTTCTTAAAGAAGGGCGAGGTGGGACCCAGAGCATCTTGCTTCCAGCTCTTTGGGAAGTTAAGAAACAACTCGCTCTGCACAGCGCTCTTACAGCCTACCGGGAACATCTCTTACGAAGGCCTGTGAAACGCAGTTTCTTTGCAGGCCTGATCTGGCTGAAGTGGAACTTCTGCTCTGGGTGTGCCACATGGCCCTAGAGCTGAAAGGCACAACGTGCACGCTTCTTTCCAAAGGGAGAGTTGGGCCGCAGAGCATCTTGCTTCCAGCTCTTTGGGAAGCTAAGAAACAACTCGCTCTGCACAGTGCTCTTACAGCCTACCGGGAACATCTCTTACAAAGGCCTGTGAAAGGCAGTTTCTTTGCAGGCCTGATCTGGCTGAAGTAGAACTTCTGCTCTGGGTGTGCCACATGGCCCTAGAGCTGAAAGGCACCACGTGCTGGCTTCTCTCCAAAGGGCGTGTTGGGCCCCAAAGCCTCTTGCTTCCAGCTCTTTGGGAAGCCAAGAAACAACTCGCTCTGCAGACCTCTCTTACAGCCAACCGGGAGCATCTCTTGCAAAGGCCTGAGAAATGCAGTTTCTTTGCAGGCCTTATCTTGCTGAGGTAGAACTGCTGCTATGCCATATCCTACTTCGGCCTAGAGTTGCAAGTCTCAAAGTCCTGCCTTGACTCCTCAAGGGCAGACAGGCCCCACAGCGTGGGGCTTCCACCTCTTTGGGCCGCTAAGAAACAACTTGCTCTGCACTGGTGTTTTACAGCCTACAGGGAACGAGTCTTACAAAGGCCTGTGAAACGCAGTTTCATCCCAGCCGTGATCTGGCTGAAGTGCAACTTGTGATCTAGGTGTGCCACATGGCCATAGAGCTGAAAGGCACAACGTGCACGCTTCTTTGCAAAGGGAGGGTTGGGCCGCAGAGCATCTTGCTTCCAGGTTTTTGGGAAGCTAAGAAACAACTCGCTCTGCACAGTGCTCTTACAGCCTACCGGGAACATCTCTTCCAAAGGCCTGTGAAACGCAGTTTCTTTGCAGGCCTGATCTGGCTGAAGTAGGACTTCTGCTCTGGGTGTGCTACTTTGCCCTAGAGCTGAAAGGCACAGCGTGCAGGCTTCTTTCCAAAGGGCGAGTTGGGCCCCACAGCATCTTGCTTCCAGCTCTTTGGGAAGCTAAGAAACAACTCGCTCTGCACAGTGCTCTTACAGCCTAGTGGGAACATCTCTTCCAAAGGCCTGTGAAACGCAGTTTCTTTGCAGGCCTGATCTGGCTGAAGTAGGACTTCTGCTCTGGGTGTGCTACTTTGCCCTAGAGCTGAAAGGCACAACGTGCAGGCTTCTTTCCAAAGGGCGAGTTGGGCCCCACAGCATCTTGCTTCCAGCTCTTTGGGAAGCTAAGAAACAACTCGCTCTGCACAGTGCTCTTACAGCCTACCGGGAACATGTCTTCCAAAGGCCTGTGAATCGCAGTTTCTTTGCAGGCCTGATATGGCTGAAGTAGTACTTCTGCTCTGGGTGTGCTACTTTGCCCTAGAGCTGAAAGGCACAACGTGCAGGCTTCTTTCCAAAGGGCGAGTTGGGCCCCACAGCATCTTGCTTCCGGCTCTTTGGGAAGCTAAGAAACAACTCGCTCTGCACAGTGCTCTTACAGCCTAGTGGGAACATCTCTTCCAAAGGCCTGTGAAACGCAGTTTCTTTGCAGGCCTGATCTGGCTGAAGTAGGACTTCTGCTCTGGGTGTGCTACTTTGCCCTAGAGCTGAAAGGCACAACGTGCAGGCTTCTTTCCAAAGGGCGAGTTGGGCCCCACAGCATCTTGCTTCCAGCTCTTTGGGAAGCTAAGAAACAACTCGCTCTGCACAGTGCTCTTACAGCCTACCGGGAACATGTCTTCCAAAGGCCTGTGAATCGCAGTTTCTTTGCAGGCCTGATATGGCTGAAGTAGTACTTCTGCTCTGGGTGTGCTACTTTGCCCTAGAGCTGAAAGGCACAACGTGCAGGCTTCTTTCCAAAGGGCGAGTTGGGCCCCACAGCATCTTGCTTCCGGCTCTTTGGGAAGCTAAGAAACAACTCGCTCTGCACAGTGCTCTTACAGCCTGCCGGGAACATGTCTTCCAAAGGCCTGTGAATCGCAGTTTCTTTGCAGGCCTGATATGGCTGAAGTAGTACTTCTGCTCTGGGTGTGCTACTTTGCCCTAGAGCTGAAAGGCACAACGTGCAGGCTTCTTTCCAAAGGGCGAGTTGGGCCCCACAGCATCTTGCTTCCAGCTCTTTGGGAAGCTAAGAAACAACTCGCTCTGCACAGTGCTCTTACAGCCTAGTGGGAACATCTCTTCCAAAGGCCTGTGAAACGCAGTTTCTTTGCAGGCCTGATCTGGCTGAAGTAGGACTTCTGCTCTGCCGGGTCCTACATGGCGCTAGAGCTGCAAGGCGCAGAGCTCTGCCTTGATTCCACAAGGGTAGACAAGTCCCTCAGGTAAAACATCCAGCTATTTCGGCAGCTAAGAAACAACTCGCTCAGCATAGGGCTCTTACAGCCTACCGGGAACATGTCTTACAAAGGACTGTGAAACGCAGTTTCTTCCCAGCCCTGATGTGGCTGAAGTAGAACTTCTGCTCTGGGTGTGCGACATTGACCTAGAGCTCAAAGGCACAATGTACAGGCTTCTTAAAGAAGGGCGAGGTGGGACCCAGAGCATCTTGCTTCCAGCTCTTTGGGAAGTTAAGAAACAACTCGCTCTGCACAGCGCTCTTACAGCCTACCGGGAACATCTCTTACGAAGGCCTGTGAAACGCAGTTTCTTTGCAGGCCTGATCTGGCTGAAGTGGAACTTCTGCTCTGGGTGTGCCACATGGCCCTAGAGCTGAAAGGCACAACGTGCACGCTTCTTTCCAAAGGGAGAGTTGGGCCGCAGAGCATCTTGCTTCCAGCTCTTTGGGAAGCTAAGAAACAACTCGCTCTGCACAGTGCTCTTACAGCCTACCGGGAACATCTCTTACAAAGGCCTGTGAAAGGCAGTTTCTTTGCAGGCCTGATCTGGCTGAAGTAGAACTTCTGCTCTGGGTGTGCCACATGGCCCTAGAGCTGAAAGGCACCACGTGCTGGCTTCTCTCCAAAGGGCGTGTTGGGCCCCAAAGCCTCTTGCTTCCAGCTCTTTGGGAAGCCAAGAAACAACTCGCTCTGCAGACCTCTCTTACAGCCAACTGGGAGCATCTCTTGCAAAGGCCTGAGAAATGCCTTTTCTTTGCAGGCCTTATCTTGCTGAGGTAGAACTGCTGCTATGCCATATCCTACTTCGGCCTAGAGTTGCAAGTCTCAAAGTCCTGCCTTGATTCCTCAAGGGCAGACAGGCCCCACAGAATGGGGCTTCCACCTCTTTGGGCCGCTAAGAAACAACTTACTCTGCACTGGTGTTTTACAGCCTACAGGGAACGAGTCTTACAAAGGCCTGTGAAACGCAGTTTCATCCCAGCCGTGATCTGGCTGAAGTGCAACTTGTGATCTGGGTGTGCCACATGGCCATAGAGCTGAAAGGCACAACGTGCACGCTTCTTTCCAAAGGGACAGTTGGGCCGCAGAGCATCTTGCTTCCAGCTCTTTGGGAAGCTAAGAAACAACTCGCTCTGCACAGTGCTCTTACAGCCTACCGGGAACATGTCTTCCAAAGGCCTGTGAAACGCATTTTCTTTGCAGGCCTGATCTGGCTGAAGTAGGACTTCTGCTCTGGGTGTGCTACTTTGCCCTAGAGCTGAAAGGCACAACGTGCAGGCTTCTTCACAAAGGGCGAGTTGGGCCCCACAGCATCTTGCTTCCAGCTCTCTGGGAAGCTAAGAAACAACTCGCTCTGCACAGTGCTCTTACAGCCTACTGGGAGCATCTCTTCCAAAGGCCTGTGAAATGCAGTTTCTTTGCAGGCCTGATCTGGCTGAAGTAGGACTTCTGCTCTGGGTGTGCTACTTTGCCCTAGAGCTGAAAGGCACAACGTGCAGGCTTCTTTCCAAAGGGCGAGTTGGGCCCCACAGCATCTTGCTTCCAGCTCTTTGGGAAGCTAAGAAACCACTCGCTCTGCACAGTGCTCTTACAGCCTACCGGGAACATCTCTTCCAAAGGCCTGTGAAACGCAGTTTCTTTGCAGGCCTGATCTGGCTGAAGTAGAACTTCTGCTCTGCCGGGTCCTACATGGCGCTAGAGCTGCAAGGCGCAAAGCTCTGCCTTGATTCCACAAGGGTAGACAAGTCCCTCAGGTAAAACATCCAGCTATTGCGGCAGCTAAGAAACAACTCGCTCAGCATAGGGCTCTTACAGCCTACCGGGAACATGTCTTACAAAGGACTGTGAAACGCAGTTTCTTCCCAGCCCTGATGTGGCTGAAGTAGAACTTCTGCTCTGGGTGTGCGACATTGACCTAGAGCTCAAAGGCACAATGTACAGGCTTCTTAAAGAAGGGCGAGGTGGGACCCAGAGCATCTTGCTTCCAGCTCTTTGGGAAGTTAAGAAACAACTCGCTCTGCACAGCGCTCTTACAGCCTACCGGGAACATCTCTTACGAAGGCCTGTGAAACGCAGTTTCTTTGCAGGCCTGATCTGGCTGAAGTGGAACTTCTGCTCTGGGTGTGCCACATGGCCCTAGAGCTGAAAGGCACAACGTGCAGGCTTCTTTCCAAAGGGCGAGTTGGGCCCCACAGCATCTTGCTTCCAGCTCTTTGGGAAGCTAAGAAACAACTCGCTCTGCACAGTGCTCTTACAGCCTACCGGGAACATCTCTTCCAAAGGCCTGTGAAACGCATTTTCTTAGCAGGCCTGATCTGCCTGAAGTAGGACTTCTGCTCTGGGTGTGCTACTTTGCCCTAGAGCTGAAAGGCACAACGTGCAGGCTTCTTTCCAAAGGGCGAGTTGGGCCCCACAGCATCCTGCTTCCAGCTCTTTGGGAAGATAAGAAACCACTCGCTCTGCACAGTGCTCTTACAGCCTAGTGGGAACATCTCTTCCAAAGGCCTGTGAAACGCAGTTTCTTTGCAGGCCTGATCTGGCTGAAGTAGGACTTCTGCTCTGGGTGTGCTACTTTGCCCTAGAGCTGAAAGGCACAACGTGCAGGCTTCTTTCCAAAGGGCGAGTTGCACCCCACAGCATCTTGCTTCCAGCTCTTTTGGAAGCTAAGAAACAACTCGCTCTGCAGACGTCTCTTACAGACAACCGGGAACATCTCTTGCAAAGGCCTGAGAAACACAGTTTCCTTGCAGGCCTTATCTCGCTGAGGTAGAAATGCTGCTATGCCATATCCTACTTCGGCCTAGAGTTGCAAGGCTCAAAGTCCTGCCTTGATTCCTCAAGGGCAGACAGGCCCCACAGCGTGGGGCTTCCACCTCTTTGGGCCGCTAAGAAACAACTTGCTCTGCACTGGTGTTTTACAGCCTACAGGGAACGAGTCTTCCAAAGGCCTGTGAAACGCAGTTTCTTTGCAGGCCTGATCTGGCTGAAGTAGAACTTCTGCTCTGCCGGGTCCTACATGGCGCTAGAGCTGCAAGGCGCAAAGCTCTGCCTTGATTCCACAAGGGTAGACAAGTCCCTCAGGTAAAACATCCAGCTATTTCGGCAGCTAAGAAACAACTCGCTCAGCATAGGGCTCTTACAGCCTACCGGGAACATGTCTTACAAAGGACTGTGAAACGCAGTTTCTTCCCAGCCCTGATGTGGCTGAAGTAGAACTTCTGCTCTGGGTGTGCGACATTGACCTAGAGCTCAAAGGCACAATGTACAGGCTTCTTAAAGAAGGGCGAGGTGGGACTCAGAGCATCTTGCTTCCAGCTCTTTGGGAAGTTAAGAAACAACTCGCTCTGCACAGCGCTCTTACAGCCTACCGGGAACATCTCTTACGAAGGCCTGTGAAACGCAGTTTCTTTGCAGGCCTGATCTGGCTGAAGTGGAACTTCTGCTCTGGGTGTGCCACATGGCCCTAGAGCTGAAAGGCACAACGTGCACGCTTCTTTCCAAAGGGAGAGTTGGGCCGCAGAGCATCTTGCTTCCAGCTCTTTGGGAAGCGAAGAAACAACTCGCTCTGCACAGTGCTCTTACAGCCTACCGGGAACATCTCTTACAAAGGCCTGTGAAAGGCAGTTTCTTTGCAGGCCTGATCTGGCTGAAGTAGAACTTCTGCTCTGGGTGTGCCACATGGCCCTAGAGCTGAAAGGCACCACGTGCTGGCTTCTCTCCAAAGGGCGTGTTGGGCCCCAAAGCCTCTTGCTTCCAGCTCTTTGGGAAGCCAAGAAACAACTCGCTCTGCAGACCTCTCTTACAGCCAACCGGGAGCATCTCTTGCAAAGGCCTGAGAAATGCCTTTTCTTTGCAGGCCTTATCTTGCTGAGGTAGAACTGCTGCTATGCCATATCCTACTTCGGCCTAGAGTTGCAAGTCTCAAAGTCCTGCCTTGACTCCTCAAGGGCAGACAGGCCCCACAGCGTGGGGCTTCCACCTCTTTGGGCCGCTAAGAAACAACTTACTCTGCACTGGTGTTTTACAGCCTACAGGGAACGAGTCTTACAAAGGCCTGTGAAACGCAGTTTCATCCCAGCCGTGATCTGGCTGAAGTGCAACTTGTGATCTGGGTGTGCCACATGGCCATAGAGCTGAAAGGCACAACGTGCACGCTTCTTTCCAAAGGGAGAGTTGGGCCGCAGAGCATCTTGCTTCCAGCTCTTTGGGAAGCTAAGAAACAACTCGCTCTGCACAGTGCTCTTACAGCCTACCGGGAACATCTCTTCCAAAGGCCTGTGAAAGGCAGTTTCTTTGCAGGCCTGATCTGCCTGAAGTAGGACTTCTGCTCTGGGTGTGCTACTTTGCCCTAGAGCTGAAAGGCACAGCGTGCAGGCTTCTTTCCAAAGGGCGAGTTGGGCCCCACAGCATCTTGCTTCCAGCTCTTTGGGAAGCTAAGAAACAACTCGCTCTGCACAGTGCTCTTACAGCCTACCGGGAACATGTCTTCCAAAGGCCTGTGAATCGCAGTTTCTTTGCAGGCCTGATATGGCTGAAGTAGTACTTCTGCTCTGGGTGTGCTACTTTGCCCTAGAGCTGAAAGGCACAACGTGCAGGCTTCTTTCCAAAGGGCGAGTTGGGCCCCACAGCATCTTGCTTCCGGCTCTTTGGGAAGCTAAGAAACAACTCGCTCTGCACAGTGCTCTTACAGCCTAGTGGGAACATCTCTTCCAAAGGCCTGTGAAACGCAGTTTCTTTGCAGGCCTGATCTGGCTGAAGTAGTTCTTCTGGTCTGGGTGTGCTACTTTGCCCTAGAGCTGAAAGGCACAACGTGCAGGCTTCTTTCCAAAGGGCGAGTTGGGCCCCACAGCATCCTGCTTCCAGCTCTTTGGGAAGCTAAGAAACAACTCGCTCTGCACAGTGCTCTTACAGCCTACCGGGAACATCTCTTACAAAGGCCTGTGAAACGCAGTTTCTTTGCAGGCCTGATCTGGCTGAAGTAGGACTTCTGCTCTGGGTGTGCTACTTTGCCCTAGAGCTGAAAGGCACAACGTGCAGGCTTCTTTCCAAAGGGCGAGTTGGGCCCCACAGCATCTTGCTTCCAGCTCTTTGGGAACCTAAGAAACAACTCGCTCTGCACAGTGCTCTTACAGCCTACTGGGAACATCTCTTCCAAAGGCCTGTGAAACGCAGTTTCTTTGCAGGCCTGATCTGCCTGAAGTAGGACTTCTGCTCTGGGTGTGCTACTTTGCCCTAGAGCTGAAAGGCACAACGTGCAGGCTTCTTTCCAAAGGGCGAGTTGGGCCACACAGCATCTTGCTTCCAGCTCTTTGGGAAGCTAAGAAACCACTCGCTCTGCACAGTGCTCTTACAGCCTACCGGGAACATCTCTTCCAAAGGCCTGTGAAACGCAGTTTCTTTGCAGGCCTGATCTGGCTGAAGTAGAACTTCTGCTCTGCCGGGTCCTACATGGCGCTAGAGCTGCAAGGCGCAAAGCTCTGCCTTGATTCCACAAGGGTAGACAAGTCCCTCAGGTAAAACTTCCAGCTATTTCGGCAGCTAAGAAACAACTCGCTCAGCATAGGGCTCTTACAGCCTACCGGGAACATGTCTTACAAAGGACTGTGAAACGCAGTTTCTTCCCAGCCCTGATGTGGCTGAAGTAGAACTTCTGCTCTGGGTGTGCGACATTGACCTAGAGCTCAAAGGCACAATGTACAGGCTTCTTAAAGAAGGGCGAGGTGGGACTCAGAGCATCTTGCTTCCAGCTCTTTGGGAAGTTAAGAAACAACTCGCTCTGCACAGCGCTCTTACAGCCTACCGGGAACATCTCTTACGAAGGCCTGTGAAACGCAGTTTCTTTGCAGGCCTGATCTGGCTGAAGTGGAACTTCTGCTCTGGGTGTGCCACATGGCCCTAGAGCTGAAAGGCACAACGTGCACGCTTCTTTCCAAAGGGAGAGTTGGGCCGCAGAGCATCTTGCTTCCAGCTCTTTGGGAAGCTAAGAAACAACTCGCTCTGCACAGTGCTCTTACAGCCTACCGGGAACATCTCTTACAAAGGCCTGTGAAAGGCAGTTTCTTTGCAGGCCTGATCTGGCTGAAGTAGAACTTCTGCTCTGGGTGTGCCACATGGCCCTAGAGCTGAAAGGCACCACGTGCTGGCTTCTCTCCAAAGGGCGTGTTGGGCCCCAAAGCCTCTTGCTTCCAGCTCTTTGGGAAGCCAAGAAACAACTCGCTCTGCAGACCTCTCTTACAGCCAACCGGGAGCATCTCTTGCAAAGGCCTGAGAAATGCAGTTTCTTTGCAGGCCTTATCTTGCTGAGGTAGAACTGCTGCTATGCCATATCCTACTTCGGCCTAGAGTTGCAAGTCTCAAAGTCCTGCCTTGACTCCTCAAGGGCAGACAGGCCCCACAGCGTGGGGCTTCCACCTCTTTGGGCCGCTAAGAAACAACTTACTCTGCACTGGTGTTTTACAGCCTACAGGGAACGAGTCTTACAAAGGCCTGTGAAACGCAGTTTCATCCCAGCCGTGATCTGGCTGAAGTGCAACTTGTGATCTGGG
>NW_027228576.1:0-96985 GCF_037783145.1 Equus przewalskii | reverse complement strand
AGGTGGTTCCGGCGAGCTCAGCAGGTGGTACCAGCGTGTCCTGAACATGGTTCTGGCACGTCTGAGAGATGGTTCCGGCATGCCCGGCAGGTGATTCCGGAGTGTCCGGCATGTGGTTCTGGCACCTCTGAGAGGTGGTTCCGGCATGCCCGGCAGGTGGTTCCGGAGTGTCTGCCGAGTGGTTCTGGCGTAGTCGGCAGGTGATTCTGGCATGTCCAGCAGGTGGTTCTGGGGAGTGGATCAGGTGGTTCCGGCATACTCGGCAGGTGGTACCGGCGTGTCCGGAACATGGTTCTGGCAAGACTGAGAGGCGGTTCCGGCACGCCCGACAGGTGATTCCGGAGTGTTCGCCAAGTGGTTCTGGTGTAGCCGGCAGGTCATTTTGCATGTCCGGCGGTGGTTCCGGCGAGTCGAGCCGGTGGTTCCGGCGTGTCCGGCAGGTGGTTCTGGCGTGACCGGCACGAGGTTCTGGCACGTCTGAGATTTGGTTCCGGCATGCCCGACAGGTGATTCCGGAGTGTCCGGCACGTGGTTCTGGCGTACCCGGCAGGTGATTTTGGCGTGTCTGGCAGGTGTTTCTTGCAAGTCGAGCATTTGGCTCAGGCATGCTCAGCAGGTGCTTCCGGCGTGTCTGGCACGTGGTTCTGGTGTGTCTGAGAGCTGGTTCTGGCATGTCCGGCAGATGATTCCGGAGTGTCCACCAAGTGGTTGTGGCATACCAGGCAGGTGATTTTAGCGTGTCAGGTAGGTGGTTCCAGCGAGTCAAGTAGGTGGTTCCTGCGTGCTCGGCAGGTGGTTCAGGCGGGTCTGGCAGGTGGTTTCGGTCTGTTCGGGGTGTGGTTCCGGCATCTCAGGCACATGGTTCTGGCACGTCTGATAGGTGGTTCCGGCCGGCCCGACAGGTGTTTCCATGGTGTCCGCCAAGTGGTTCTGGCATAGCTGGCAGGTGATGTTGGCGTGACCGGCAGGTGATTCCAGCCAGCCTGGCAGGTGATTCCGAAGATTTCACCAAATGGTTGTGGCGTAGCCGGCAGGTGATTTTGGCGTGTCCAGCGGGTGGTTTTGGCGAGTCGAGCAGGTGGTTCTGGCGTGCTCGGCAGGTGCTTCCGGTGTCATTGGCATGTGGTTCCGGCATGTCTGAGAGGTGGTTCCGCCATGCCCGGCACGTGATTCCGGAGTGTTCGCCAACTGGTTCTGGCGTAGCCGGCAGGTGATTTTGCATGTCCGGCAATGGTTCCGGCGAGTTGAGAAGGGGGTTCCGGGATATCCGGCAGGTGGTTCCTTCATGCCCGGCAGGTGATTCCGGAGTGTCCGGCATGTGGTTCTGGCACCTCTGAGAGGTGGTTCCGGAATGCCTGGCATGTGATTCCGGAGTGTTCGCCAAGTGGTTCTGGCGCAGCCGGCAGGTCATTTTGCATGTCCGGCGGTGGTTCCGGCGAGTCTAGCCGGTGGTCCCGGCGTAGCCGGCAGGTGATTTTTGCGTGTCCAGCACGTTGTTTTGGCGAGTCGAGCCGGTGGTTCTGGCGTGCTCGGCAGGTGCTTCCAGTGTCATTGGCATGTGGTTCTGGCATGTCTGAGAGGTGGTACCGGCATGCCCGGCAGGTGGTTCTGGAGTGTCTGCCGAGTGGTTCTGGAGCCAGCCCGGCAGGTGATTCCGAAGAGTTCACCAAATGGTTGTGGCGTAGCCGGCAGTTGATTTTGGCGTGTCAGGAAGGTGGTTGCGGCTAGTTGAGCAGGTGGATCAGGGGTGCTCGCCAGGGGGTTCAGGCGGGTCTGGCAGGTGGTTTCGGTCTCTTCGGGGAGTGGTTCCGGCATCTCAGGCACATGGTTCTGGCACGTCTGAGAGGTGGTTCCGCCCGGCCGGAGAGGTGTTTCCGGAGTGTCAGCCAAGTGGTTCTGGCATAGCTGAAAGGTGATGTTGGCGTGACCGGCAGGTGGTTCCAGCCAGCCCGGCAGGGGATTCCGGAGTGTCTGCCGTGTGGTTCTGGCGTAGCTGGCATGTGATTTGGCGGGTCCAGCAGGTTGTTCCGGCAAGCTCGGCAGGTGGTACCAGCTTGTCCGGAACATGGTTCTGGCACGTCTGAGAGATGGTTCCGACATGCCCGGCAGGTGATTCCGGAGTGTCCGGCATTTGGTTCTGGCACCTCTGATAGGTGGTTCCGGCATGCCCGGCAGGTGGCTCCGGAGTGTCTGCCGAGTGGTTCCGGCGTAGCCAGCAGGTGATTTTGGCGTGTGCAACAGGTGGTTTTGGCCAGTCGAGCAGGTGGTTCCGCCATGCCCGGCAGGTGATTCCGGAGTGTTCGCCAAGTGGTTCTGGCGTAGACGGCAGGTGATTTGGCATGTCCGGCAATGGTTCCGGCGAGTCGAGCCGGTGGTTCCGGAATGTCCGGCAGGTGGTTCCGGCATGCGCGGCAGGTGATTCCGGAGTTTCCGGCATGTGGTTCTGGCACCTCTGAGAGGTGGTTCCGGCATGCCCGGCAGGTGATACCGGAGTCTCCGGCATTTGGTTCTGGCACCTGTGAGAGGTGGTTCCGGAATGCCCGGTATGTGATTCCGGAGTGTCTGCCGAGTGGTTTTGGCGTAGCCGGCAGGTGATTTTTTCGTGTCCAGCAGGTGGTTCCGGCGAGCTCGGCAGGTGGTTCCGGCATGTCCGGGACATGGTTCTGGCACGTCTGAGAGATGGTTCCGGCATGCCCGGCAGGTGATTCCGGAGTGTCCGTCATGTGGTTCTGGCACCTCTGAGATGTAGTTCCGGCATGCCCGGCAGTTGGTTATGGAGTGTCTGCCGAGTGGTTCTGGCGTAGCCGGCAGGTGATTCTGGCGTATCCAGCAGGTGGTTTTGGGGAGTGGATCAGGTGGTTCCGGCATACTCGGCAGGTGGTACCGGCGTGTCCGGAACTTGGTTCTGGCAAGTCTGAGAGGTGGTTCCGGCATGCCCGACAGGTGATTCCGATGAGTTCACCAAATGGTTGTGGCATACCCGGCAGGTGATTTTGGCGTGTCCAGCAGGTGGTTTTTGCGAGTCGAGCAGGTGGGTCTTGCGTGCTCGGCAGGTGCTTCCGGTGTCATTGGCATGTGGTTCCGCCATGCCCGGCAGGTGATTCCGGAGTGTTCCCCAAGTGGTTCTGGTGTAGCCGGCAGGTTATTTTGCATGTCCGGCAATGTTTCCAGCGAGTCGACCCGGTGGTTCCGGCATGTCCGGGAGGTGGTTCCGGCATGCCCTGCAGGTGATTCCGGAGTGTCCGGCATGTGGTTCTGGCACCTCTGAGAGGTAGTTCCGGCATGCCTGGCATGTGATTCCGGAGTGTCAGCCGAGTTGTTCTGGCGTAGCCGGAAGGTGATTTTGGCGTGTCCAGCAGGTGGTTTTGGCGAGTCGAGGAGGTTGTTCTGGCGTGCTCGGCAGGTGCTTCCGGTGTCATTGGCATGTGGTTCCGGCATGTCTGAGAGGTGGTTCCGCCATGCCCGGCATGTGATTCCGGAGTGTCATCCGAGTGGTTCTGGCGTAGCCGGCAGCTGATTTTGCATGTCTGGCAATGGTTCCCGTGATTCGTGCCGGTGGTTCCGGCATGTCTGGCAGGTGGTTCCGGCATGCCCGGCAGGTGATTCCGGAGTGTCCGGCATGTGGTTCTGGCACCTCTGAGAGGTGCTTCCGGCATGCCCGGTAGTTGGTTACGGAGTGTCTGCCAAGTGGTTCTGGAGTAGCCGGCAGGTGATTCTGGCGTATCCAGCAGGTGGTTCTGGGGAGTGGATCAGGTGGTTCCAGCATACTCGGCAGGTGGTACCGGCGTGTCCGGAACATGGTTCTGGCAAGTCTGAGAGGTGGTTCCGGCAGGCCGGACAGGTGATTCCGGAGTGTTCGCCAAGTGGTTCTGGCATAGCCGGCAGGTCATTTTGCATGTCCGGCGTTGGTTGCGGCGTATCCAGCAGGTGTTTCCGGTCTGTCCATCAAGTGGTTCTGGCGTGACCGGCACGAGGTTCTGGCACGTCTGAGAGTTGGTTCCGGCATGCCCGACAGGTGATTCCGGCGTGTCCGCCACGTGGTTCTGGCGTACCCGGCAGGTGATTTTGGCGTGTCATGCAGGTGTTTCTTGCAAGTCGAGCATTTCGCTCAGGCATGCTCAGCTGGTGCTTCCGGCGTGTCTGGCACATGGTTCTGGTGTGTCTGAGAGCTGGTTCTGGCATGTCCGGCAGATGATTCCGGAGTGTCCACCAAGTGGTTGTGGCATACCCGGCAGGTGATTTTAGCGTGTCAGGTAGGTGGTTCCGGCGAGTCGAGTAGGCGGTTCCGGAGTGCTCGGCAGGTGGTTCAGGTGGGTCTGGCAGGTGGTTTCGGTCTGTTCGGGGTGTGGTTCCGGCATCTCAGGCACATGGTTCTGGCACGTCTGATAGGTGGTTCCGGACGGCCCGACAGGTGTTTCCATGGTGTCCGCCAAGTGGTTCTGGCATAGCTGGCAGGTGATGTTGGCGTGACCGGCAGTTGGTTCCAGCCAGACTGGCAGGTGATTCCGAAGCGTTCACCAAATGGTTGTGGCGTAGCCGGCAGGTGATTTTGGCGTGTCCAGCAGGAGAATTTGGCGAGTCGAGCAGGTGGTTCTGGCGTGCTCGGCAGGTGCATCTGGTGTCATTGGCATGTGGTTCCGGCATTTCTGAGAGGTGGTTCCGCCATGCCCGGCAGGTGATTCCAGAGTGTTCGCCAAGTGGTTCTGGCGTAGCCGGCAGGTGATTTTGCATGTCCGGCAATGGTTCCGGCGAGTCGAGCCGGTGGTTCCGGCATGTCCGGCATGTGGTTCCGGCATGCCCGGCAGGTGATTCCGGAGTGTCCGGCATGGGGTTCTGGCACCTCTGAGAGGTGGTTCCAGCATGCCCGGAAGGTGATACCGGAGTGTTCGCCTAGTGGTTCTGGCGTAGCCGGCAGGTGATTTTGCATGTCCGGCAATGGTTCCGGCGAGTCGAGCCGGTGGTTCCGGAATGTCCGGCAGGTGGTTCCGGCATTTCCAGCACGTGGTTCCAGCATGCCCTGCAGGTGATTCCAGAGTGTCCGGCATGTGGTTCTGGCACCTCTGAGAGGTGGTTACGGCATGCCCGGCAGGTGGTTCCGGGGTGCCTGCCGAGTGCTTCTGGCGTAGCTTGCAGGTGATTCTGGCGTGTCCAGCAGGTGGTTCTGCGGAGTGGATCAGGTGGTTCCGGCATACTCGGCAGGTGGTACCGGCGTGTCCGGAACATGGTTCTGGCAAGTCTGAGAGGTGGTTCCGGCATGCCCGACAGGTGATTCCGGAGTGTTCAGCAAGTGGTTCTGGCGTAGCCGGCAGGTCATTTTGCATTTCCGGCGGTGGTTCCGGCGAGTCAAGCCGGTGGTTCCGGTGTAGCCGGCTCTTGATTTTGGCGTGTCCACTAGGTGGTTCTGGATAGTGGATCAGCTGGTTCCTGCATACTCGGCAGGTGGTACCGGCGTGTCCAGAACATGGTTCTGGCAAGTCTGAGAGGTGGTTCCGGCACGCAAGACAGGTGATTCCGGAGCGTCCGCCAAGTGTTTCTGGCGTACCCGGCAGGTGATTTTGGCATGTCCGAGAGGTGTTTCTTGCGAGTCGAGCAGGTGGCTCAGGCATGCTCAGCTGGTGCTTCCGGCGTCTCTGGCACGTGGTTCTGGTGTGTCTGAGAGCTGGTTCTGGCATGTCCGGCAGATGATTCCGGAGTGTCCACCAAGTGGTTCTGGTATACCTGGCAGGTGATTTTGGCGTGTCAGGAAGGTGGTTCCGGCTTGTTGAGCAGGTGGATCAGGTGTGCTCGCCGGGGGGTTCAGGCGGGTCTGGCAGGTGGTTTCGGTCTGTTCGGGTAGTGGTTCCGGCATCTCAGGCACATGGTTCTGGCACGACTGAGAGGTGGTTGCGGCTGGCCCGACAGGTGTTTCCGAAGTGTCCGCCAAGTGGTTCTGGCGTAGCTGAAAGGTGATGTTGGCGTGACCGGCAGGTGGTTCCAGCCAGCCTGGCAGGTGATTCCGGAGTTTCTGCCGAGTGGTTCTGGCGTAGCCGGCAGGTGATTTTGGCGTGTCCAGCGGGTGGTTTTGCCGAGTCGAGCAGGTGGTTCTGGCATGCTCGGCAGGTGCTTCCGGTGTCATTGTCATGTGGTTCCGGCATGTCTGAGAGGTGGTTCCGCCATGCCCGGCAGGTGATTCCGGAGAGTTCGCCAAGTGGTTCTGGCGTATCCGGCAGGTGATTTTGCATGTCCGGCAATGGTTCCGGCCAGTCGAGCCGGTGGTTCCGGCATGTCCGGCAGGTGGTTCCGGCATGCCCGGCAGGTGATTCCGGAGTGTACGGCATGTGGTTCTGGCACCTCAGAGAGGTGGTTCCGGCATGCCCGGCAGGTGATACCGGAGTGTCCAGCATTTGGTTCTGGCACCTGTGAGAGGTGTTTCCGGAATGCCCGGCATGTGATTCCGGAGTGTCTGCCGAGTGGTTCTGGCGTAGCCGGCAGGTGGTTTTTGCGAGTCGAGCAGGTGGTTGTGGCGTGCTCGGCAGGTGCTTCCAGTGTCATTGCCATGTGGTTCCGGAATGTCTGAGAGGTGGTTCCGCCATGCCCGGCAGGTGATTCCGGAGTGTTCCCCAAGTGGTTCTGGTGTAGCCGGCAGGTGATTTTGCATGTCCGGCAATGGTTCTGGCAAGTCGAGCCGGTGGTTCCGGCATGTCCGGCAGGTGATTCCGGCATGTACAGCAGGTGGTTCCGGCATGCCTGGCAGGTGATTCCGGAGTGTCCGGCATGTGGTTCTGGCACTTCAGAGAGGTGGTTCCGGAATGCCTGGCATGTGATTCCAGAGTGTCCGGCATTTGGTTCTGGCACCTCTGAGAGGTGGTTCCGGAATGCCTGGCATGTGATTCCGGAGTGTCTGCCAAGTGGTTCTGGTGTAGCCGGCAGTTGATTTTGGCGTGTCCACTAGGTGGTTCTGGGGAGTGGATGAGCTGGTTCCGGCATACTCGGCAGGTGGTACCAGCGTGTCCGGAACATGGTTCTGGCAAGTCTGAGAGGTGGTTCCGGCATGCCCGACAGGTGATTCCGGACTGTTCGCCAAGTGGTTCTGGCGTAGCCGGCAGGTCATTTTGCATGTCCGGCGGTGGTTCCGTCGAGTCGAGCCGGTGGTTCCGGCCTGTCCGGCAGGTGGTTCTGGCATGACCGGCACGAGGTTCTGGCACGTCTGAGAGTTGGTTCCGGCATGCCCGACAGGTGATTCCGGAGTGTCCGCCACGTGGTTCTGGCGTACACGGCAGGTGATTTTGGCGTGTCTGGCAGGTGTTTCTTGCAAGTCGAGCATTTGGCTCAGGCATGCTCAGCAGGTGCTTCCGGCGTGTCTGGCACGTGGTTCTGGTGTGTCTGAGAGCTGGTTCTGGCATGTCCAGCAGACGATTCCGCAGTGTGCACCAAGTGGTTGTGGCATACCCGGCAGGTGATTTTAGCGTGTCAGGTAGGTGGTTCCAGCGAGTCGAGTAGGCGGTTCCGGCGTGCTCGGCAGGTGGTTCAGGCGGGTCTGGCAGGTGGTTTCGGTCTGTTCGGGGAGTGGTTCCGGCATCTCAGGCACATGGTTCTGGCACGTCTGATAGGTGGTTCCGGCCGGCCCGACTGGTGTTTCCATGGTGTCTGCCAAGTGATTCTGGCATAGCTGGCAGGTGATGTTGGCGTGACCGGCAGGTGGTTCCAGCCAGCCCGGCAGGTGATTCCGAAGTGTTCACCAAATGGTTGTGGCGTAGCCGGCAGGTGATTTTGGCGGGTCCGTCAGGTGGTTTTGGCGAGTCGAGCAGGTGGTTCTGGCGTGCTCGGCAGGTGCTTCCGGTGTCATTGGCATGTGCTTCCGGCATGTCTGTGAGGTGCTTCCGCCATGCCCGGCAGCTGATTCAAGAGTGTTCCCCAAGTGGTTCAGGCATAGCCGGCAGGTGGTTTTGCATGTCCGGCAACGGTTCCGGCGAGTCGAGCCGGTGGTTCCGGCATGTCCAGCAGGTGGTTCCGGCACGCCCAGCAGGTGATTCCGGAGTGTGCGGCATGTGGTTGTGGCACCTCTGAGAGGTGGTTCCGGCATGCCCAGCAGGTGATACCGGAATGTCCGGCATTTGGTTCTTTCACCTCTGAGAGGTGGTTCCGGAATGCCTGGCATGTGATTCCGGAGTGTCTGCTGAGTGGTTCTGGCGTTGCCGGCAGTTGATATTGGCGTGTCCACTAGGTGGTTCTGGGGAGTGGATCAGCTGGTTCCGGCATACTCGGCAGGTTGTACCGTTGTGTCCAGAACATGGTTCTGGCAAGTCTGAGAGGTGGTTCCCGCACGCCCGACAGGTGATTCCGGAGCGTCCGCTAAGTGTTTCTGGCGTACCCGGCAGGTGATTTTGGCATGTCCGACAGGTGTTTCTTGCGAGTCGAGCAGGTGGCTCAGGCATGCTCAGCTGGTGCTTCCCTCGTCTCTGGCACGTGGTTCTGGTGTGTCTCAGAGCTTGTTCTGGCATGTCCGGCAGATGATTCCGGAGTGTCCACCAAGTGGTTCTGGTATACCTGGCAGGTGATTTTGGCGTGTCAGGAAGGTGGTTCCGGCTAGTTGAACAGGTGGATCAGGCGTGCTTGTCAGGGGTTTCAGGCGGGTCTGGCAGGTGGTTTCGGTCTGTTCGGGTAGTGGTTCCGGCATCTCAGGCACATGGTTCTGGCACGTCTGAGAGGTGGTTCCGGCCGGCCGGAGAGGTGTTTCCGGAGTGTCCGCCAAGTGGTTCTGGCGTAGCTGAAAGGTGATGTTGGCGTCACCGGCAGGTGGTTCCAGCCAGCCCGGCAGGTGATTCCGGAGTGTCTGCCGTGTGGTTTTGGCGTAGCTGGCAGGTGATTTTGGCGTGTCCAGCGGGTGGTTCCGGCGAGCTCGGCAGGTGGTACCAGCGTGTCCGGAACATGGTTCTGGCACGTCTGAGAGATGGTTCCGTCATGCCAGGCAGGTGATTCCGGAGTGTCCGGCATGTGGTTCTGGCACCTCTGAGAGGTGGTTCCGGCATGCCCGGCAGGTGATTCCGGAGTGTCCGGCATGCGGTTCTGGCACCTCTGAGAGATTGTTCCGTCATGCCAGGCAGGTGATTCCGGAGTGTCCGGCATGTGGTTCTGGCACCTCTGAGATGTAGGTTCGGCATGCCCGGCAGGTGGTTCCGGAGTGTCTGCCGAGTGGTTCTGGCGTAGTCGGCAGGTGATTCTGGCGTGTCCAGCAGGTGGTTCTGGGGAGAGGATCAGGTGGTTCCAGCATACTCGGCATGTGGATCTGGCGTGACCGGCACGAGGTTCTGGCACGTCTGAGAGTTGGTTCCGGCATGCCCGACAGGTGATTCCGGAGTGTCCGCCACGTGGTTCTGGCGTACACGGCAGGTGATTTTGGCGTGTCTGGCAGGTGATTCTTGCAAGTCGAGCATTTGGCTCATGCATGCTCAGCAGCTGATTCCGGCGTGTGTGGCACGTGGTTATGGTGTGTCTGAGAGCTGGTTCTGGCATGTCCGGCAGATGATTCCGGAGTGTCCACCAAGTGGTTGTGGCATACCCGGCAGGTGATTTTAGCGTGTCAGGTAGGTGGTTCGAGCGAGTCGAGTAGGTGGTTCCGGCCGGCCCGACAGGTGTTTCCATGGTTTCTGCCAAGTGGTTCTGGCACAGCAGGCAGGTGATGTTGGCGTGACCGGCAGGTGGTTCGAGCCAGCCCGGCAGGTGATTCCGAAGTGTTCACCAAATGGTTGTGGCGTAGCCGGCAGGTGATTTTGGCGTGTCCAGCAGGTGGTTTTGGCGAGTCGAGCTGGTGGTTCTGGGGTGCTTGGCAGGTGCTTCCGGTGTCATTGGCATGTGGTCCCGGCATGTCTGAGAGGTGGTCCCGGCATGCCCGGCAGGTGGTTCCGGAGTGTCTTCCGAGTGGTTCTGGAGCCAGCCCTGCAGGTGATTCCGAAGAGTTCACCAAATGGTTGTGGCATAGCCGGCAGGTGATTTTGGCGTGTCAGGAAGTTGGTTCCGGCTAGTTGAGTAGGTGGATCAGGCGTGCTCGCCAGGGGCTTCAGGCGGGTCTGGCAGGTGGTTTTGGTCTGTTCGGGGAGTGGTTCCGGCATCTCAGGCACATGGTTCTGGCACGTCTGATAGGTGGTTCCGGCCGGCCGGAGAGGTGTTTCCGGAGTGTCCGCCAAGTGGTTCTGGCGTAGCTGAAAGGTGATGTTGGCGTCACCAGCAGGTGGTTCCAGCCAGCCCGGCAGGTGATTCCGGAGTGTCTGCCGTGTGGTTTTGGCGTAGCTGGCAGGTGATTTTGGCGTGTCCAGCAGGTGGTTCCGGCGAGCTCGGCAGGTGGTACCAGCGTGTCCGGAACATGGTTCTGGCACGTCTGAGAGATGGTTCCGTCATGCCAGGCAGGTGATTCCGGAGTGTCCGGCATGTGGTTCTGGCACCTCTGAGAGGTGGTTCCGGCATGCCCGGCAGGTGATTCCGGAGTGTCCGGCATGCGGTTCTGGCACCTCTGAGAGGTGGTTCCGGCATGCCCGACAGGTGATTCCGGAGTGTTCGCCAAGTGGTTCTGGCGTAGTCGGCAGGTGATTTTGGCGTGTCCAGCGGGTGGTTTTGGCGAGTCGAGCAGGTGGTTCTGGCGTGCTCGGCAGGTGCTTCTGGTGTCATTGGCATGTGTTTCCGGCATGTTTGAGAGGTGGTTCCGCCATGCCCAGCAGGTGATTCTGGAGTGTTCGCCAAGTGGTTCTGGCGTAGCCGGCAGGTGATTTTGCATGTCCGGCAATGGTTCCGGTGAGTCGAGCCGGTGGTTCCGGCATGTCCAGCAGGTGGTTGCGGCACGCCCGGCAGGTGATTCCGGAGTGTCCGGCATGTGGTTCTGGCAAGTCTGAGAGGAGGTTCCGGCATGCCCGACAGGTGATTCCGGAGTGTTCGCCAAGTGGTTCTGGCGTAGCCGGCAGGTCATTTTGCATGTCCGGCGGTGGTTCCGGCGAGTCGAGCCGGTGGCTCCGGCGTGTCCAGCAGGTGTTCCCTGTCTGTCCGGCAGGTGCTTCTGGCATGTCCGGAACATGGTTCTGGCACGTCTGAGAGATGGTTCCGGCATGCCCAGCAGGTGATTCCGGAGTGTTCGGCATGCGGTTCTGGCACCTCTGAGAGGTGGTTCCGGCATGCCCGGCAGTTGGTTACGGAGTGTCTGCCGAGTGGTTCTGGAGTAGCCGGCAGGTGATTTTGGCGTGTCTGGCAGGTGTTTCTTGCAAGTCGAGCATTTGGCTCAGGCATGCTCAGCAGGTGCTTCCGGCGTGTCTGGCACGTGGTTCTGGTGTGTCTGACAGCTGGTTCTGGCATGTCCGGCAGATGATTCCGGAGTGTCCACCAAGTGGTTCTCGTATACCCGGCAGGTGATTTTAGCGTGTCAGGTAGGTGGTTCCGGCGAGTCAAGTAGGTGGTTCCGGTGTGCTCGGCAGGTGGTTCAGGCGGGTCTGGCAGGTGGTTTCGGACTGTTCGGGGTGTGGTTCCGGCATCTCAGGCACATGGTTCTGGCACGTCTGATAGGTGGTTCCGGCCGGCCCGACAGGTGTTTCCATGGTGTCCGTCAAGTGGTTCCGGCATAGCTGGGAGGTGATGTTGGCCTGACCGGCAGGTGGTTCCAGCCAGCCCGGCAGGTGATTCCGAAGGGTTCACCAAATGGTTGTGGCGTAGCCGGCAGGTGATTTTTCGTGTGCACCAGGTGTTTCCGGTCTGTGCGGCAGGTGGTTCTGGCGTGACCGGCATGAGGTTCTGGCACGTCTGAGAGTTGGTTCCGGGATGCCCGCCAGGTGATTCCGGAGTGTCCGCTGCGTGGTTCTGGCGTACCCGGCAGGTGATTTTGGCGTGTCTGGCAGGTGCTTCTTGCCAGTCGAGCATGTGGCTCAGGCATGCTCAGCAGGTGCTTCCGGCGTGTCTGGCACGTGGTTCTGGTGTGTCTGAGAGCTGGTTCAGGCATGTCCGGCAGATGATTCTGGAGTGTCCACCAAGTGGTTGTGGCATACCCGGCAGGTGATTTTAGCGTGTCAGGTACGTGGTTCCAGCGAGTCGAGTAGGTTCTTCCGGCGTGCTCGGCAGGTGGTTCAGGCGGGTCTGGCAGGTGGTTTCGGTCTGCTCGGTGTGTGGTTCCGCCATCTCAGGAACATGGTTTTGGCACGTCTGATAGGTGGTTCCGGCCGGCCCGACAGGTGTTTCCATGGTGTCTGCCAAGTGGTTCTGGCATAGCTGGCAGGTGATGTTGGCGTGACCGGCAGGTGGTTCAAGCCAGCCCGGCAGGTGATTCCGAAGAGTTCACCAAATGGTTGTGGCGGAGCCGGCAGGTGATTTTGGCGTGTCCAGCAGGTTGTTTTGGCGAGTCAAGCAGGTGGTTCTGGCGTGCTCGGCAGGTGCTTCCGGTGTCATTGGCATGTGGTTCCGGCATGTCTGAGAGGTGGTTCCGCCATGCCCGGCAGGTGAATCCGGAGTGTTCGCCTAGTGGTTCTGGCGTAGCCGGGACGTGATTTTGCATGTCCGGCAATGGTTCCGGCGAGTCAAGCCGGTGGTTCCGGCATGTCCGGGAGGTGGTTCCGGCATGTCCAGCACGTGCTTCCAGCATGCCCTGCACATGATTCCGGAGTGTCCGGCATGTGGTTCTGGCACCTCTGAGAGGTGGTTCCGGCATGCCCAGCAGCTGATACCGGAGTCTCCGGCATTTGGTTCTGGCACCTCTGAGAGGTGGTTACGGAATGCCTGGCCTGTGATTCCGGATTGTCTGCTGAGTGGTTCTGGCGTAGCCGGCAGTTGATTTTGACGTGTCCACTAGGTGGTTCTGGGGAGTGGATCAGCTGGTTCCGGCATACTCGGCAGGTGGTACCGGCGTGTCCAGAACATGGTTCTGGCAAGTCTGAGAGGTGGTTCCGGCACGCCCGACAGGTGATTCTGGAGCGTCCGCCCAGTGTTTCTGGCGTACCCGGCAGGTGATTTTGGCATGTCCGACAGGTGTATCTTGCGAGTCGAGCAGGTGCCTCATGCATGCTCAGCTGGTGCTTCCGGCGTCTCTGGCACGTGGTTCTGGTGTGTCTGAGAGCTGGTTCTGGCATGTCTGGCAGATGATTCCAGAGTGTCCACCAATTGGTTCTTGTATACCTTTCAGGTGATTCTGGCGTGTCAGGAAGTTGGTTCCAGCTAGTTGAGCAGGTGGATCAGGCGTGCTTGCCAGGGGCTTCAGGCGGGTCTGGCAGGTGGTTTCGGTCTCTTCGGGGAGTGTTTCCGGCATCTCAGGCTCATGGTTCTGGCACGTCTGAGAGGTGGTTCCGGCCGGCCCGACGGGTGTTTCCATGGTGTCCGCCAAGTGGTTCTGGCATAGCTGGCAGGTGATATTGGCATGACCGGCAGGTGGTTCCAGCAAGCCCGGCAGGTGATTCCAAAGAGTTCACCAAATGGTTGTGGCGTAGCCGGCAGGTGATTTTGGCGTGTCCAGCAGGTGGTTTTGGCGAGTCGAGCAGGTGGTTCTGGCGTGCTCGGCAGGTGCTTCCGGTGTCAATGGCATGTGGTTCCGGCATGTCTGAGAGGTGGATCCGGCATGCCCGTCAGGTGGTTCCAGAGAGTCTGCCGAGTGGTACGGGAGCCAGCCCGGCAGGTGATTCCGAAGAGTTCACCAAATGGTTGTGGCGTAGCCGGCAGGTGATTTTGGCGTGTCAGGAAGGTGGTTCCGGCTAGTTGAGAGGTGGATCAGGCGTGCTCGCCAGGGGGTTCAGGCGGGTCTGGCAGGTGGTTTCGGTCTGTTCGTGGAGTGGTTCCGGCATCTCAGGCACATGGTTATGGCACGTCTGAGAGATGGTTCCGGCCGGCCCGACAGGTGTTTCCGGAGTGTCCGCCAAGTGGTTCTGGCGTAGCTGATAGGTGATGTTGGCGTGACCGGCAGGTGGTTCCAGCCAGCCCGGCAGGAGATTCAGGAGTGTCTCCCGAGTGGTTCTGTCATAGCCGGCAGGTGATTTTGGCGTGTCCAGCGGGTGGTTTTGGCGAGTCGAGCAGGTGGTTCTGGCGTGCTCGGCAGGTGCTTCCGGTGTCATTGGCATGTGGTTCCGGCATGTCTGAGAGGTGGTTACGCCATGCCCGGCAGGTGATTCCGGAGTGTTCCCCAAGTGGTTCTGGCGTAGCCGGCAGGTGATTTTGCATGTCCGGCAATGGTTCCGGCGAGTCGAGCCGGTGGTTCCGGCATGTCCAGCAGGTGGTTCCGGCACGCCCGGCAGGTGATTCCGGAGTGTGCGGCATGTGGTTCTGGCACCTCTGAGAGGTGGTTCCGGCATGCCCAGCAGGTGATACCGGAATGTCCGGCATTTGGTTCTGGCACCTTTGAGAGGTGGTTCCGGAATGCCTGGCATGTGATTCGGGAGTGTCTGCCGAGTGGTTCTGGCGTAGCCGGCAGGTGATTTTGCATGTCCGGCAATGGTTCCGGCGAGTCGAGCCGGTGGTTCCGGCATGCCCAGCAGGTGATACGGGAATGTCTGGCATTTGGTTCTGGCACCACTGAGAGGTGGTTCCGGAATGCCTGGCCTGTGATTCCGGAGTGTCTGCCGAGTGGTTCTGGCGTAGCCGGCAGTTGATTTTGGCATGTCCACTAGGTCGTTCTGGGGAGTGGATCAGCTGGTTCCGGCATACTCGGCAGGTGGTACCGGTGTGTCCGGAACATGGTTCTGGCAAGTCTGAGAGGCGGTTCCGGCATGCCCGACAGGTGATTCCGGAGTGTTCGCCAAGAGGTTCTGGCGTAGCCAGCAGGTAATTTTGCATTTCCAGCGGTGGTTCCGGCGAGTCGAGCCGGTGGTTCCGGCGTGTCCGGCAGGTGGTTCTCGCGTGACCGGCACGAGGTTCTGGCACGTCTGAGAGTTGGTTCCGGCATGCCCGACAGGTGATTCCGGAGGTTCCGCCACGTGGTTCTGGCGTACCCGGCAGGTGATTTTGGCGTGTCAGTCAGGTGTTTCTTGCAAGTCGAGCATTTGGCTCAGGCATGCTCAGCAGGTGCTTCCGGCGTGTCTGGCACGTGGTTCTGGTGTGTCTGAGAGCTGGTTCTGGCATGTCCGGCAGATGATTCCGGAGTGTCCACCAAGTGGTTGTGGCATACCTGGCAGGTGATTTTAGCGTGTCAGGTAGGTGGTTCCGGCGAGTCGAGTAGGCGGTTCCGGCGTGCTCGGCAGGTGGTTCAGGCGGGTCTGGCAGGTGTTTTCGGTCTGTTCGGGGTGTGGTTCCGGCATCTCAGGCACATGGTTCTGGCACGTCTGAGAGGTGGTTCCGGCCGGCCCGACAGGTGTTTCCATGGTGTCCGCCAAGTGGTCCTGGCATAGCTGGCAGGTGATGTTGGCGTGCCCGGCAGGTGGTTCCAGCCAGCCGGGCCGGTGATTCCGAAGAGATCACCAAATGGTTGTGGCGTAGCCGGCAGGTGATTTTGGCGTGTCCAGCAGGTGGTTTTGGCGAGTCGAGCAGGTGGTTCTGGCGTGCTCGGCAGGTGCTTCCGGAGTCATTGGCATGTGGTTCCGGCATGTCTGAGAGGTGGTTCTGCCATGCCCGGCAGGTGATTCCGGAGTGTTCGCCAAGTGATTCTGGCGTAGCCGGCAGGTGATTTTGCATGTCCAGCAATGGTTCCTGCGAGTCGAGCCGGTGGTTCCGGCATCGCCGGCAGGTGGTTCCGGCATGCCCGTCAGGTGATTCCGGAGTGTCCGGCATGTGGTTCTGGCACCTCTGAGAGGTGGTTCCGGCATGCCCGGCAGGTGATACCGGAGTGTTCGCCAAGTGGTTCTGGCGTAGCCGGCAGGTGATTTTGCTGTCCGGCAATGGTTCCGGCGAGTCGAGCCGGTGGTTCCAGAATGTCCCGAAGGTGGTTCCGGCATGTCCGGCAGGTGGTTCCGGCATGTCCAGCACGTGGTTCCAGCATGCCCGGCAGGTGATTCCGGAGTGTCCGGCATGTGGTTCTGGCACCTCTGAGATGTGGGTCCGGCATGCCCGGCAGGTGGTTCCGGAGTGTCTGCCGAGTGGTTCTGGCGTAGTCGGCAGGTGATTCTGGCGTGTCCAGCAGGTGGTTCTTGCAAGTCGAGCATTTGGCTCAGGCATGCTCAGCAGGTGCTTCCGCCGTGTCTGGCACGTGGTTCTGGGGTGTCTGAGAGCTGGTTCTGGCATGTCCGGCAGATGATTCCGGAGTGTCCACGAAGTGGTTGTGGCATACCCGGCAGGTGATTTTAGCGTGTCAGGTAGGTGGTTCCAGCAAGTCGTGTAGGTGGTTCCAGCGTGCTCGGCAGGTGGTTCAGGCGGGTCAGGCAGGTGGTTTCAGTCTGTTCGGGGTGTGGTTCCGGCATCTCAGGCACATGGTTCTGGCAAGTCTGAGAGGCGGTTCCGGCATGCCCGACAGGTGCTTCCGGAGTGTTCGCCAAGTGGTTCTGGCGTAGCCGGCAGGTCATTTTGCATGTCCCGCGGTGGTTCCGGCGAGTCGAGCCGGTGGTTCCGGCGTAGCCGGCAGTTGATTTTGGCGTGTCCACTAGGTGGTTCTGGGGAGTGGATCAGCTGGTTCCGGCATACTCGGCAGGTGGTACCGGCGTGTCCAGAACATGGTTCTGGCAAGTCTGAGAGGTGGTTCCGGCACGCCCGACAGGTGATTCCGGAGCGTCCGCCAAGTGTTTCTGGCGTACCCGGCAGGTGATTTTGGCATGTCCGACAGGTGTTTCTTGCGAGTCGAGGAGGTGGCTCAGGCATGCTCTGCTGGTGCTTCCGGCGTCTCTCGCACGTGCTTCTGGTGTGTCTGAGAGCTGGTTCTGGCATGTCCGGCAGATGATTCCGGAGTGTCCACCAAGTGGTTCTTGTATACCTGGCAGGTGATTTTGGCGTGTCAGGAAGTTGGTTCCGGCTAGTTCAGCAGGTGGATCAGGCGTGCTCGCCAGGGGGTTCAGGCGGGTCTGGCAGGTGGTTTCGGTCTGTTCGGGGAGTTGTTCCTGCATCTCAGGCACATGGTTCTGGCACGTCTGAGAGGTAGTTCCGGCCGGCCCGACAGGTGTTTCCGGAGTGTCCGCCAAGTGGTTCCGGCGTAGCTGAAAGGTGATGTTGGCGTGACCGGCAGGTGGTTCCAGCCAGCCCAGCAGGTGATTCCGGAGTGTCTGCCGAGTGGTTCTGGTGTAGCCGGCAGGTGATTTTGGCGTGTCCAGCAGGTGGTTCATTCGAGCTCGGCAGGTGGTACCAGCGTGTCCGGAACATGGTTCTGGCATGTCTGAGAGATGGTTCCGTCATGCCAGGCAGGTGATTCCGGAGTGTCCGGCATTTGGTTCTGGCACCTCTGATAGGTGGTTCCGGCATGCCCGGCAGGTGGTTCCGGAGTGTCTGCCGAGTGGTTCTGGCGTAGTCGGCAGGTGATTCTGGCGTGTCCAGCTGGTGGTTGTGGGGAGTGGATCAGGTGGTTCTGGCATACTCGGCAGGTGGTACCTGCGTGTCCGGAACATGGTTCTGGCAAGTCTGAGAGGTGGTTCCGGCATGCCCGACAGGTGATTCCGGAGTGTTCGCCAAGTGGTTCTGGCGTAGCCGGCAGGTCATTTTGCATGTCCAGCGGTGGTTCCGGCGAGTTGAGCCGGTGGTTCCGGCGTGTCCGGCAGGTGGTTCTGGCGTGACCGGCACGAGGTTCTGGCACGTCTGAGAGTTGGTTCCGGCATGCCCGACAGGTGATTCCGGAGTGTCCGCCACATGGTTCTGGCGTACCCGGCAGGTGATTTTGGCGTGTCTGACAGGTGTTCTTGCAAGTCGAGCATTTGGCTCAGGCATGCTCAGCAGGTGCTTCCGGCGTGTCTGGCATGTGGTTCTGGTGTGTCTGAGAGCTGGTTGTGGCATGTCCGGCAGATGATTCCGGAGTGTCCACCAAGTGGTTGTGGCATACCCGGCAGGTGATTTTAGCGTGTAAGGTAGGTGGTTCCAGCGAGTCGAGTAGGTGGTTCCGGCGTGCCCGGCAGGTGGTTCAGGCGGGTCTGGCAGGTGCTTTCTGTCTGTTCGGGGTGTGGTTCCGGCATCTCAGGCACATGGTTCTGGCACGTCTGATATGTGGTTCCGGCCGGCCCCACAGGTGTTTCCATGGTTTCCGCCAAGTGGTTCTGGCACAGCTGGCAGGTGATGTTGGCGTGTCCGGCAGGTGGTTCCAGCCAGCCCGGCAGGTGATTCCGAAGTGTTCACCAAATGGTTGTGGCGTAGCCGGCAGGTGATTTTCGCGTGTCCAGCAGGTGGTTTTGGCGAGTCGAGGATGTGGTTCTGGCGTGCTCGGCAGGTGCTTCCGGTGTCATTGGCATGTGGTTCCAGCATGTCTGAGAGGTGGTTCCGGCATGCACGGCAGGTGGTTCCGGAGTGTCTGCCAAGTGGTTCTGGAGCCAGCCCGGCAGGTGATTCCGAAGAGTTCACCAAATGGTTGTGGCGTAGCCGGCAGGTGATTTTGGCGTGTCCAGCAGGTGGTTCCGGCGAGCTCGGCAGGTGGTACCAGCGTGTCCGGAACATGGTTCTGGCACGTCTGAGAGATGGTTCCGTCATGCCTGGCTGGTGATTCCGGAGTGTCCGCCAAGTGTTTCTGGCGTACCCAGTGGGTGATTTACGCCAGTCTGACAGGTGTATCTTGCCAGTAGAGCAGGTGGCTGAGGCATGCTCAGCAGGTGCTTCCGGCGTCTCTGGCACGTGGTTCTGGTGTGTCTGAGAGCTGGTTCTGGCATCTCCGGCAGATGATTCCGGAGTGTCCACCAAGTGGTTCTTGTATACCTGGCAGGTGATTTTGGCGTGTCGGGAAGTTGGTTCCGGCTAGTTGAGCAGGTGGAACAGGCGTGCTCGCCAGGGGGTTCAGGCGGGTCTGGCAGGTGGTTTCGGTCTGTTCGGGGAGTGGTTCCGGCATCTCAGGCTCATGGTTCTGGCACGTCTGAGAGGTGGTTCCGGCCGGCCCGACGGGCGTTTCCATGGTGTCCGCCAAGTGGTTGTGGCATAGCTGGCAGGTGATGTTGGCGTGACCGGCAGGTGGTTCCAGCAAGCCCGGCAGGTGATTCCGAAGAGTTCACCAAATGGTTGTGGCAGTGCCGGCAGGTGATTTTGGCGTGTCCAGCAGGTGGTTTTGGCGAGTCGAGCATGTGGTTCTGGCGTGCTCGGCAGGTGCTGCCGGTGTCATTGGCATGTGGTTCCGGCATGTCTGAGAGGTGGTTCTGGCATGCCCGGCAGGTGGTTCCGGAGAGTCTGCCGAGTGGTTCTGGAGCCAGCCCGGGAGGTGATTCCGGAGTGTTCGCCAAGTGGTTCTGTCGTAGCCGGCAGGTGATTTTGCATGTCCGGCAATGGTTCCGGCGAGTAGAGCCGGTGGTTCTGGCATGTCCGGCATGTGGTTCCGGCATGTCCGGCAGGTGGTTCCGGCATGCCCGGCAGGTGATTCCGGAGTGTCCGGCATGTGGTTCTGGCACCTCTGAGAGGTGGTTCCGGTATGCCCGGCTGGTGATACCGGAGTGTTCGCCAAGTGGTTCTGGCGTGGCCGGCAGGTGATTTGGCATGTCCGGCAATGGTTCCTGCGAGTCGAGCCGGTGGTTCCGGAATGTCCGGCAGGTGGTTCCGGCATCTCCGGCAGGTGGTTCCGGCATGTCCAGCATGTGGTTCCGGCATGCCCTGCAGGTGATTCCGGAGTGTCCGGCATTTGGTTCTGGCACCTCTGAGAGGTGGTTCCGGCATGCCCGGCAGGTGATACCGGAGTCTCCGGCATTTGGTTCTGGCACCTCTGAGAGGTGGTTCCGGAATGCCTGGCCTGTGATTCCGGAGTGTCTGCCGAGTGGTTCTGGCGTAGCCGGCAGTTGATTTTGGCATGTCCACTAGGTGGTTCTGGGGAGTGGATCAGCTGGTTGCGGCATATTCGGCAGGTGGTACCGGCGTGTCCAGAACATGGTTCTGGCAAGTCTGAGAGGTGGTTCCGGAACGCCCGACAGGTGATTCCGGAGCGTCCACCAAGTGGTTCTTGTATACCTGGCAGGTGATTTTGTCGTGTCAGGAAGTTTGTTCCGGCTAGTTGAGCAGGTGGATCAGGCGTGCTCGCCAGGGGGTTCAGGCGGGTCTGGCAGGTGGTTTCGGTCTGTTCGGGGTGTGGTTCCGGCATCTCAGGCACATGGTTCTGGCACGTCTGAGAGGTGGTTCCGGCCGGCCCGACAGGTGTTTCCATGTTGTCCTCCAAGTGGTTCTGGCATAGCTGGCAGGTGATGATGCCGTGACCCTCAGGTGGTTCCAGCCAGCCCGGCAGGTGATTCCGAAGAGTTCACCAAATGGTTGTGGCGTAGCCGGCAGGTGATTTTGGCGTGTCCATCAGGTGGTTTTGGCGAGTCAAGCAGGTGGTTCTGTCGTGCTCGGCAGGTGCTTCCGGTGTCATTGGCATGTGGTTCCGGCATGTCTGAGAGGTGGCTACGCCATGCCAGGAAGGTGATTCCGGAGTGTTCGCCAAGTGGTTCTGGCGTAGCCGGCAGGTGATTTTGCATGTCCGGCAATGGTTCCGGCGAGTCGAGACAGTGGTTCCGGCATGTCCGGCAGGTGGTTCCGGCATGCCCCGCAGGTGATTCCGGAGTGTCCAGCATGTGGTTCTGGCAACTCTGAGAGGTGGTTCCGGGATGCCTGGCATGTGATTCCGGAGTGTCTGCCGAGTGGTTCAGGCGTGTCCAGCAGGTGTTTCCGGCCTTCCGGCAGGTGGTTCTGTCGTGTCCAGCACGAGGTTCTGGCACGTCCCAGAGTTGGTTCCGGCATGCCCGACACGTGATTCCGGAGTCTCCCGCATTTGGTTCTGGCACCTCTGAGAGGTGGTTCCGGCATGCCCGACAGGTGATTCTGGAGTGTTCGCCATGTGGTTCTGGCGTAGCCGGCAGGTCATTTTGCATGTCCGGCGGTTGTTCCGGCGATTCGAGCCGGTGGTTCCGGCGTAGCCAGCAGTTGATTTTGGCGTGTCCACTAGGTGGTTCTGGGGAGTGGATCAGCTGGTTCCGGCATCCTCGGCAGGTGGTACCGGCATGTCCAGAACATGGTTCTGGCAAGTCTGAGAGGTGGTTCCGGCACGCCCGACAGGTGATTCCGGAGCGTCCGCCAAGTGTTTCTGGCGTACCCGGCAGGTGATTTTGGCATGTCCGACAGGTGCTTCTTGCGAGTCGAGCAGGTGGCTGAGGCATGCTCAGCTGGTGCTTTCGGCATCTCTGGCTCGTGGTTCTGGTGTGTCTGAGAGCTGGTTCTGGCATGTCCGGCAGATGATTCCGGAGAGTCCACCAAGTGGTTCTGGTATACCTGGCAGGTGATTTTGGCGTACCAGGAAGGTGGTTCCGGCTAGTTGAGCAGGTGGATCAGGCGTGCTCGCCTTCGGGTTCAGGCGGGTCAGGCAGGTGGTTTCGGTGTGTTCGGGGAGTGGTTCCGTCATGCCCTGCAGGTGATTCCTGAGTTCCGGCATGTGGTTCTGGCACCTCTGAGAGGTGGTTCCGGCATGCCAGGCAGGTGATACCGGAGTGTCCGGCATTTGGTTCTGGCACCTCTGAGAGGTGGTTCCGGAATGCGAGGCATGTGATTCCCGAGTGTCTGCCGAGTGGTTCTGGCGTAGCCGGCAGGTGATTTTGGCGTGTGCAGCAGGTGGTTCCGGCAAGCTCGGCAGGTGGTTCCGGCATGTCCGGAACATGGTTCTGGCAAGTCTGAGAGATGGTTCCGGCATGCCCGGCAGGTGATTCCGGAGTGTCCGGCATGTGGTTCTGGCACCTCTGAGATGTGGTTCCGGCATGCCCGGCAGTTGGTTACGGAGTGTCTGCCGTGTGGTTCTGGCGTAGCTGGCAGGTGATTTTGGCGTGACCAGCAGGTGGTTCCGGCGATCTCGGCAGGTGGTACCAGCGTGTCCGGAACATGGTTCTGGCACGTCTGAGAGATGGTTCCGTCATGCCAGGCAGGTGATTCCGGAGTGTCCGGCATGTGGTTCTGGAACCTCTGAGAGGCGGTTCCGGCATGCCCGGCAGGTGGTTCCGGAGTGTCTGCCGAGTGGTTCTGGCGTAGTCGGCAGGTGATTCTGGCGTGTCCAGCTGGTGGTTGTGGGGAGTGTATCAGGTGGTTCCGGCATACTCGTCAGGTGGTACCAGCGTGTCCAGAACATGGTTCTGGCAAGTGTGAGAGGCGGTTCCGGCATGCCCGACAGGTGATTCCGGAGTGTTCGCCAAGTGGTTCTGGCGTAGCCGGCAGGTCATTTTGCATGTCCAGTGGTGGTTCCGACGAGTCAAGCCTGTGGTTCCGGCGTGTCCGGCAGGTGGTTCTGGCGTGACCGGCACGAGGTTCTGGCACGTCTGAGAGTTGATTCCGGCATGCCCGACAGGTGATTCCGGAGTGTCCGCCACGAGGTTCTGGCGTACCCGGCAGGTGATTTTGGCGTGTCTGGCAGGTGCTTCTTGCAAGTCGAGCATTTGGCTCAGGCATGCTCAGCAGGTGCTTCCGGCGTGTCTGGAACGTGGTTCTGGTGTGTCTGAGAGCTGGTTCTGGCATGTCCGGCAGATGATTCCGGAGTGTCGACCAAGTGGTTGTGGCATACCCGGCAGGTGATTTTAGAGTGTCAGGTAGGTGGTTCCAGCGAGTCGAGTAGGTGGTTCCGGCGTGTTCGGCAGGTGGTTCAGGCGGGTCTGGCAGGTGGTTTCGGTCTGTTCGGGGTGTGGTTCCGCCATCTCAGGCACATGGTTCTGGCACGTCTGATAGGTGGTTCCGTCCGGCCCGACAGGTGTTTCCATGGTGTCCGCCAAGTGGTTCTGCCATAGCTGGCAGGTGATGTTGGCGTGACCGGCAGGTGGTTCCAGCCAGCCCGGCAGGTGATTCCGAAGTGTTCACCAAATGGTTGTGGCGTAGCCGGCAGGTGATTTTGGCGTGTCCAGCAGGTGGATTTGGCGAGTCGAGCAGGTGGTTCTGGCGTGCTCAGCAGGTGCATCTGGTGTCATTGGCAAGTGGTTCCGGCACTTCTGAGAGGTGGTTCCGCCATGCCCGGCAGGTGATTCCGGAGTGTTCGCCAAGTGGTTCTGGCGTAGCCGGCAGGTGATTTTGCATGTCCGGCAATGGTTACGGCTAGTCGAGCCGGTGGTTCCGGCATGTCCAGCAGGTGGTTCCGGCATGCCCGGCAGGTGATTCCGGCGTGTCCGGCATATGGTTCTGGCACCTCTGAGAGGTGGTTCCGGCATGCCCGGCAGGTGATACCGGAGTGTCCAGCATTTGGTTCTGGCACCTGTGAGAGGTGGTTCCGGAATGCCCGGCATGTGATTCCGGAGTGTCTGCCGAGTGGTTGTGGCGTAGCCGGCAGGTGATTTTGGCGGGTCCAGCAGGTTGTTTTGGCGAGTCGAGCAGGTGGTTCTGGCGTGCTCGGCAGGTGCTTCCGGTGTCATTGTCATGTGGTTCCGGCATGTCTCAGACATGGTCCCGGCATGCCCTTCAGGTGATTCCGGAGTGTCCGGCATTTGGTTCTGGCACCTCTGAGAGGTGGTTCCGGCATGCCCGGCAGGTGATACCGGAGTGTCCGGCATTTGGTTCTGGCACCTCTGAGAGGTGGTTCCGGAATGCCTGGCATGTGATTCCGGAGTGTCTGCCGAGTGGTTCTGGCGTAGCTGGCAGTTGATTTTGGCGTGTCCACTAGGTGGTTCTGGGGAGTGGATCAGCTGGTTCCGGCATACTCAGCAGGTGGTACCGGCGTGTCCAGAACATGGTTCTGGCAAGTCTGAGAGGTGGTTCCGGCATGCCCGACAGGTGATTCCGGAGTGTCTGCCGAGTGGTTCTGGAGCCAGCCCGGCAGGTGATTCCGAAGAGTTCACCAAATGGTTGTGGCGTAGACGGCAGGTTATTTTGGCGTGTCAGGAAGGTGGTTCCGGCTAGTTGAGCAGGTGGATCAGGCGTGCTCTCCAGGGGGTTCAGGCGGTTCTGGCAGGTGGTTTCGGTCTGTTCGGGGAGTGGTTCCGGCATCTCAGGCACATGGTTCTGGCACGTCTGAGAGGTGGTTACGGCCGGCCGGAGAGGTGTTTCCGGAGTGTCCGCCAAGTGGTTCTGGCGTAGCTTAAAGGTGATGTTGGCGTGACCGGCAGGTGGTTCCAGCCAGCCCGGCAGGTGATTCCGGAGTGTCTGCCGTGTGGTTCTGGCGTAGCTGGCAGGTGATTTTGGCGTGTCAAGCAGGTGGTTCCGGCGAGCTCGGCAGGTGGTACCAGCGTGTCCGGAACATGGTTCTGGCACGTCTGAGAGATGGTTCCGTCATGCCCGGCAGGTGATTCCGGAGTGTCCGGCATGTGGTTCCAGCATGCCCGACAGGTGATTCCGGAGTGTCCGGCATGTGGTTCCAGCATGCCCGACAGGTGATTCCGGAGTGTCCGGCATGTGGTTCTGGCACCTCTGAGAGGTGGTTCCGACATGCCCGGCAGGTGATACCGGAGTCTCCGGCATTTGGCTCTGGCACCTATGAGAGGTGGTTCCGGAATGCCTGGCCTGTGATTCCGGAGTGTCTGCCGAGTGGTTCTGGCGTAGCCGGCAGTTGATTTTGGCGTGTCCACTAGGTGGTTGTGGGGAGTGGATCAGCTGGTTCCGGCATACTCGGCAGGTTGTACCAGCGTGTCCAGAACATGGTTCTGGCCAGTCTGAGAGGTGGTTCCGGCACGCCCGACAGGTGATTCCGGAGCGTCCGCCAAGTGTTTCTGGCGTACCCGGCAGGTGATTTTGGCATGTCCGACAGGTGTTTCTTGCGAGTCGAGCAGGTGGCTCAGGCATGCTCAGCTGGTGCTTCCGGCGTCTCTGGCGCGTGGTTGGGGTGTGTCTGAGAGCTGGTTCTGGCATGTCCGTCAGATGATTCCGGAGTGTCCACCAAGTGGTTCTGGTATACCTGGCAGGTGATTTTGGCGTGTCAGGAAGTTGGTTCCGGCTAGTTGAACAGGTGGATAAGGCGTGCTCGCCAGGGGCTTCAGGCGGGTCTGGCAGGTGGTTTCGGTCTGTTCGGGGTGTGGTTCCGGCATATCAGGCACAAGGTTCTGGCACGTCTGAGATTAGGTTGTGGCCGGCCCGACATGTGATTCCGGAGTGTCCGCCAAGTGGTTCTGGCGTAGCTGAAAGGTGATGTTGGCGTGACCGGCAGGTGGTTCCAGCCAGCCCTGCAGGTGATTCCGGAGTGTCTGCCGAGTGGTTCTGGCGTGGCCGGCACTTGATTTTGGCGTGTCCAGCAGGTGGTTCCGGCGAGCTCGGCAGGTGGTACCGGCGTGTCCGGAACATGGTTCTGGCACATCTGAGAGATGGTTCTGGCATGCCCGGCAGGTGATTCCGGAGTGTCCGGCATGTGGTTCTGGCACCTCTGAGAGGTGGTTCCGGCATGCTCGGCAGGTGATTCCGGAGTGTCTGCCGAGTGGTTCTGGCGTAGCTGGCAGGTGATTCTGGCGTGTCCAGCAGGTGGTTCTGGGGAGAGGATCAGGTGGTTCCGGCCTACTCGGCAGGTGGTTCTGGCGTGACCGGCACGAGGTTCTGGCACGTCTGAGAGTTGGTTCCGTCATGCCCGACAGTGGATTCCGGAGTGTCCGCCACGTGGTTTTGTCGTACCCGGCAGGTGATTTTGGCGTGTCTGGCAGGTGCTTCTTGCACGTTGAGCATTTGGCTCAGGCATGCTCAGCAGGTGCTTCCGGCATGTCTGGCACGTGGTTCTGGTGTGTCTGAGAGCTGGTTCTGGCATGTCCGGCAGATGATTCCGGAGTGTCCACCAAGTGGTTGTGGCATACCCGGCAGGTGATTTTAGCGTGTCAGGTAGGTGGTTCCAGCGAGTCGAGTAGATGGTTCCGGCCTGCTCGGAAGGTGGTTCAGGCGGGTCTGGCAGGTGGTTTCGTCTGTTCGGGGTGTGGTTCCGGCATCTCAGGCACATGTTTCTGGCACGCCTGACAGATGGTTCCGGCATGCCCGGCAGGTGATTCGGGAGTGTCCGGCATGTGGTTCTGGCACCTCTGAGAGGTGGTTCCGGCATGCCCGGCAGGTGATTCCGGAGTGTCCGGCATGCGGTTCTGGCACCTCTGAGAGGTGGTTCCGGCATGCCCGGCAGTTGGTTACGGAGTGTCTGCCAAGTGGTTCTGGAGTAGCCGGCAGGTGATTCTGGCGTATCCAGCAGGTGGTTCTGGGGAGTGGATCAGGTGGTTCCGGCATACTAGGCAGGTGGTACCGGCGTGTCCGGAACATGGTTCTGGCAAGTCTGAGAGGTGGTTCCGTCAGGCCCGACAGGTGATTCCAGAGTGTTCGCCAAGTGGTTCTGGCATAGCCGGCAGGTCATTTTCCATGTCCGGCGGTGGTTCCGGGGAGTCGAGCCGGTGGTTGCTGCGTATCCAGCAGGTGTTTCCGGTCTGTCCGGCAGGTGGTTCTGGCGTGACCGGCATGAGGTTCTGGCACGTCTGAGAGTTGGTTCCGGCATGCCCGACAGGTGATTCCGGAGGTTCCGCCACGTGGTTCTGGCGTACCCGGCAGGTGATTTTGGCGTGTCAGTCAGGTGTTTCTTGCAAGTCGAGCATTTGGCTCAGGCATGCTCAGCAGGTGCTTCCGGCGTGTCTGGCACGTGGTTCTGGTGTGTCTGAGAGCTGGTTCTGGCATGTCCGGCAGATGATTCCGGAGTGTCCACCAAGTGGTTGTGGCATACCTGGCAGGTGATTTTAGCGTGTCAGGTAGGTGGTTCCGGCGAGTCGAGTAGGCGGTTCCGGCGTGCTCGGCAGGTGGTTCAGGCGGGTCTGGCAGGTGTTTTCGGACTGTTCGGGGTGTGGTTCCGGCATCTCAGGCACATGGTTCTGGCACGTCTGAGAGGTGGTTCCGGCCGGCCCGACAGTTGTTTCCATGGTGTCCGCCAAGTGGTCCTGGCATAGCTGGCAGGTGATGTTGGCGTGCCCGGCAGGTGGTTCCAGCCAGCCGGGCAGGTGATTCCGAAGAGATCACCAAATGGTTGTGGCGTAGCCGGCAGGTGATTTTGGCGTGTCCAGATGGTGGTTTTGGCGAGTCGAGCAGGTGGTTCTGGCGTGCTCGGCAGGTGCTTCCGGAGTCATTGGCATGTGGTTCCGGCATGTCTGAGAGGTGGTTCTGCCATGCCCGGCAGGTGATTCCGGAGTGTTCGCCAAGTGATTCTGGCGTAGCCGGCAGGTGATTTTGCATGTCCAGCAATGGTTCCGGCGAGTCGAGCCTGTGGTTCCGGCATCGCCGGCAGGTGGTTCCGGCATGCCCGTCAGGTGATTCCGGAGTGTCCGGCATGTGGTTCTGGCACCTCTGAGAGGTGGTTCCGGCATGCCCGGCAGGTGATACCGGAGTGTTCGCCAAGTGGTTCTGGCGTAGCCGGCAGGTGATTTTGCTGTCCGGCAATGGTTCCGGCGAGTCGAGCCGGTGGTTCCAGAATGTCCCGAAGGTGGTTCCGGCATGTCCGGCAGGTGGTTCCGGCATGTCCAGCACGTGGTTCCAGCATGCCCGGCAGGTGATTCCGGAGTGTCCGGCATGTGGTTCTGGCACCTCTGAGATGTGGGTCCGGCATGCCCGGCAGGTGGTTCCGGAGTGTCTGCCGAGTGGTTCTGGCGTAGTCGGCAGGTGATTCTGGCGTGTCCAGCAGGTGGTTCTTGCAAGTCGAGCATTTGGCTCAGGCATGCTCAGCAGGTGCTTCCGCCGTGTCTGGCACGTGGTTCTGGGGTGTCTGAGAGCTGGTTCTGGCATGTCCGGCAGATGATTCCGGAGTGTCCACGAAGTGGTTGTGGCATACCCGGCAGGTGATTTTAGCGTGTCAGGTAGGTGGTTCCAGCAAGTCGTGTAGGTGGTTCCAGCGTGCTCGGCAGGTGGTTCAGGCGGGTCAGGCAGGTGGTTTCAGTCTGTTCGGGGTGTGGTTCCGGCATCTCAGGCACATGGTTCTGGCAAGTCTGAGAGGCGGTTCCGGCATGCCCGACAGGTGCTTCCGGAGTGTTCGCCAAGTGGTTCTGGCGTAGCCGGCAGGTCATTTTGCATGTCCCGCGGTGGTTCCGGCGAGTCGAGCCGGTGGTTCCGGCGTAGCCGGCAGTTGATTTTGGCGTGTCCACTAGGTGGTTCTGGGGAGTGGATCAGCTGGTTCCGGCATACTCGGCAGGTGGTACCGGCGTGTCCAGAACATGGTTCTGGCAAGTCTGAGAGGTGGTTCCGGCACGCCCGACAGGTGATTCCGGAGCGTCCGCCAAGTGTTTCTGGCGTACCCGGCAGGTGATTTTGGCATGTCCGACAGGTGTTTCTTGCGAGTCGAGGAGGTGGCTCAGGCATGCTCTGCTGGTGCTTCCGGCGTCTCTCGCACGTGCTTCTGGTGTGTCTGAGAGCTGGTTCTGGCATGTCCGGCAGATGATTCCGGAGTGTCCACCAAGTGGTTCTTGTATACCTGGCAGGTGATTTTGGCGTGTCAGGAAGTTGGTTCCGGCTAGTTCAGCAGGTGGATCAGGCGTGCTCGCCAGGGGGTTCAGGCGGGTCTGGCAGGTGGTTTCGGTCTGTTCGGGGAGTTGTTCCTGCATCTCAGGCACATGGTTCTGGCACGTCTGAGAGGTAGTTCCGGCCGGCCCGACAGGTGTTTCCGGAGTGTCCGCCAAGTGGTTCCGGCGTAGCTGAAAGGTGATGTTGGCGTGACCGGCAGGTGGTTCCAGCCAGCCCAGCAGGTGATTCCGGAGTGTCTGCCGAGTGGTTCTGGTGTAGCCGGCAGGTGATTTTGGCGTGTCCAGCAGGTGGTTCATTCGAGCTCGGCAGGTGGTACCAGCGTGTCCGGAACATGGTTCTGGCATGTCTGAGAGATGGTTCCGTCATGCCAGGCAGGTGATTCCGGAGTGTCCGGCATTTGGTTCTGGCACCTCTGATAGGTGGTTCCGGCATGCCCGGCAGGTGGTTCCGGAGTGTCTGCCGAGTGGTTCTGGCGTAGTCGGCAGGTGATTCTGGCGTGTCCAGCTGGTGGTTGTGGGGAGTGGATCAGGTGGTTCTGGCATACTCGGCAGGTGGTACCTGCGTGTCCGGAACATGGTTCTGGCAAGTCTGAGAGGTGGTTCCGGCATGCCCGACAGGTGATTCCGGAGTGTTCGCCAAGTGGTTCTGGCGTAGCCGGCAGGTCATTTTGCATGTCCAGCGGTGGTTCCGGCGAGTTGAGCCGGTGGTTCCGGCGTGTCCGGCAGGTGGTTCTGGCGTGACCGGCACGAGGTTCTGGCACGTCTGAGAGTTGGTTCCGGCATGCCCGACAGGTGATTCCGGAGTGTCCGCCACATGGTTCTGGCGTACCCGGCAGGTGATTTTGGCGTGTCTGACAGGTGTTCTTGCAAGTCGAGCATTTGGCTCAGGCATGCTCAGCAGGTGCTTCCGGCGTGTCTGGCATGTGGTTCTGGTGTGTCTGAGAGCTGGTTGTGGCATGTCCGGCAGATGATTCCGGAGTGTCCACCAACTGGTTGTGGCATACCCGGCAGGTGATTTTAGCGTGTAAGGTAGGTGGTTCCAGCGAGTCGAGTAGGTGGTTCCGGCGTGCCCGGCAGGTGGTTCAGGCGGGTCTGGCAGGTGCTTTCTGTCTGTTCGGGGTGTGGTTCCGGCATCTCAGGCACATGGTTCTGGCACGTCTGATAGGTGGTTCCGGCCGGCCCCACAGGTGTTTCCATGGTTTCCGCCAAGTGGTTCTGGCACAGCTGGCAGGTGATGTTGGCGTGTCCGGCAGGTGGTTCCAGCCAGCCCGGCAGGTGATTCCGAAGTGTTCACCAAATGGTTGTGGCGTAGCCGGCAGGTGATTTTTGCGTGTCCAGCAGGTGGTTTTGGCGAGTCGAGGATGTGGTTCTGGCGTGCTCGGCAGGTGCTTCCGGTGTCATTGGCATGTGGTTCCAGCATGTCTGAGAGGTGGTTCCGGCATGCACGGCAGGTGGTTCCGGAGTGTCTGCCAAGTGGTTCTGGAGCCAGCCCGGCAGGTGATTCCGAAGAGTTCACCAAATGGTTGTGGCGTAGCCGGCAGGTGATTTTGGCGTGTCCAGCAGGTGGTTCCGGCGAGCTCGGCAGGTGGTACCAGCGTGTCCGGAACATGGTTCTGGCACGTCTGAGAGATGGTTCCGTCATGCCAGGCAGGTGATTCCGGAGTGTCCGCCAAGTGTTTCTGGCGTACCCAGTGGGTGATTTACGCCAGTCTGACAGGTGTATCTTGCCAGTAGAGCAGGTGGCTGAGGCATGCTCAGCAGGTGCTTCCGGCGTCTCTGGCACGTGGTTCTGGTGTGTCTGAGAGCTGGTTCTGGCATCTCCGGCAGATGATTCCGGAGTGTCCACCAAGTGGTTCTTGTATACCTGGCAGGTGATTTTGGCGTGTCGGGAAGTTGGTTCCGGCTAGTTGAGCAGGTGGAACAGGCGTGCTCGCCAGGGGGTTCAGGCGGGTCTGGCAGGTGGTTTCGGTCTGTTCGGGGAGTGGTTCCGGCATCTCAGGCTCATGGTTCTGGCACGTCTGAGAGGTGGTTCCGGCCGGCCCGACGGGCGTTTCCATGGTGTCCGCCAAGTGGTTGTGGCATAGCTGGCAGGTGATGTTGGCGTGACCGGCAGGTGGTTCCAGCAAGCCCGGCAGGTGATTCCGAAGAGTTCACCAAATGGTTGTGGCAGTGCCGGCAGGTGATTTTGGCGTGTCCAGCAGGTGGTTTTGGCGAGTCGAGCATGTGGTTCTGGCGTGCTCGGCAGGTGCTGCCGGTGTCATTGGCATGTGGTTCCGGCATGTCTGAGAGGTGGTTCTGGCATGCCCGGCAGGTGGTTCCGGAGAGTCTGCCGAGTGGTTCTGGAGCCAGCCCGGGAGGTGATTCCGGAGTGTTCGCCAAGTGGTTCTGTCGTAGCCGGCAGGTGATTTTGCATGTCCGGCAATGGTTCCGGCGAGTAGAGCCGGTGGTTCTGGCATGTCCGGCATGTGGTTCCGGCATGTCCGGCAGGTGGTTCCGGCATGCCCGGCAGGTGATTCCGGAGTGTCCGGCATTTGGTTCTGGCACCTCTGAGAGGTGGTTCCGGTATGCCCGGCTGGTGATACCGGAGTGTTCGCCAAGTGGTTCTGGCGTGGCCGGCAGGTGATTTGGCATGTCCGGCAATGGTTCCTGCGAGTCGAGCCGGTGGTTCCGGAATGTCCGGCAGGTGGTTCCGGCATCTCCGGCAGGTGGTTCCGGCATGTCCAGCATGTGGTTCCGGCATGCCCTGCAGGTGATTCCGGAGTGTCCGGCATGTGGTTCTGGCACCTCTGAGAGGTGGTTCCGGCATGCCCGGCAGGTGATACCGGAGTCTCCGGCATTTGGTTCTGGCACATCTGAGAGGTGGTTCCGGAATGCCTGGCCTGTGATTCCGGAGTGTCTGCCGAGTGGTTCTGGCGTAGCCGGCAGTTGATTTTGGCGTGTCCACTAGGTGGTTCTGGGGAGTGGATCAGCTGGTTGCGGCATATTCGGCAGGTGGTACCGGCGTGTCCAGAACATGGTTCTGGCAAGTCTGAGAGGTGGTTCCGGAACGCCCGACAGGTGATTCCGGAGCGTCCACCAAGTGGTTCTTGTATACCTGGCAGGTGATTTTGTCGTGTCAGGAAGTTTGTTCCGGCTAGTTGAGCAGGTGGATCAGGCGTGCTCGCCAGGGGGTTCAGGCGGGTCTGGCAGGTGGTTTCGGTCTGTTCGGGGTGTGGTTCCGGCATCTCAGGCACATGGTTCTGGCACGTCTGAGAGGTGGTTCCGGCCGGCCCGACAGGTGTTTCCATGTTGTCCTCCAAGTGGTTCTGGCATAGCTGGCAGGTGATGATGCCGTGACCCTCAGGTGGTTCCAGCCAGCCCGGCAGGTGATTCCGAAGAGTTCACCAAATGGTTGTGGCGTAGCCGGCAGGTGATTTTGGCGTGTCCAGCAGGTGGTTTTGGCGATTCGAGCAGGTGGTTCTGGCGTGCTCGGCATGTGCTTCCGGTGTCATTGGCATGTGGTTCCGGCATGTCTTAGAGGTGGTTCCGCCATGCCCGGCAGGTGATTCCGGAGTGTTCGCCAAGTGGTTCTGGCATAGCCGGCAGGTGATTTTGCATGTCCGGCAATGGTTCCGGCGAGTCGAGTCGGTGGTTCCGGCATGTCCAGCAGGTGGTTCCGGCATGCCCGGCAGGTGATTCTGGAGTGTCCGGAATGTGGTTCTGGCACGTCTGAGAGGTGGTTCCGGCATGCCCGGCACGTGATACCGGAGTGTCCGGCATGTGGTTCTGGCACCTCTGAGAGGTGGTTCTGGCATGCCCGGCAGGTGGTTCCGGAGTGTCTGCCGAGTGGTTCTGGCGTAGTCGGCAGGTGATTCTGGCGTGTCCAGCAGGTGGTTCTGGGGAGTGGATCAGGTGGTTCCGGCATACTCGGTAGGTGGTACCGGCGTGTCCGGAAAATGGTTCTGGCAAGTCTGAGAGGCGGTTCCGGCATGCCCGACATGTTATTCCGGAGTGTTCGCCAAGTGGTTTTGGCGTAGCCGGCAGGTGATTTTGCAAGTCCGGCAATGGTTCCGGCGAGTCGAGCCGGTGGTTCCGGAATGTCCGGCAGGTGGTTCCGGCATGTCCGGCAGGTGGTTCCGGCATGTCCAGCACGTGGTTCCAGCATGCCCGGCAGGTGATTCCGTAGTGTCCGGCATGAGGTTCTGGCACCTCTGAGAGGTGGTTCCGGCATGCCCGGCAGGTGATACCGGAGTGTCCGGCATTTGGTTCTGGCACCTCTGAGAGGTGGTTCCGGAATGCCTGGCATGTGATTCCGGAGTGTCTGCCGAGTGGTTCTGGCGTAGCCTGCAGTTGATTTTGGCGTGTCCACTAGGTGGTTCTGGGGAGTAGATCAGCTGGTTCCGGCATACTCGGCAGGTGGTACCGAGGTGTCCAGAACATGGTTCTGGCAAGTCGGAGAGGTGGTTCCGGCACGCCCGACAGGTGATTCCGGAGCGTCCGCCAAGTGTTTCTGGCATACCCGGCAGGTGATTTTCGCCTGTCCGACAGGTGTATCTTGCCAGTCGAGCAGGTGGCTGAGGCATGCTCAGCTGGTGCTTCCGGCGTCTCTGGCACGTGGTTCTGGTGTGTCTGAGAGCTGGTTCTGGAATCTCAAGCAGATGATTCCAGAGTGTCCACCAAGTGGTTCTTGTATACCTGGCAGGTGATTTTGGCGTGTCAGGAAGTGGGTTCCGGATAGTTGAGCAGGTGGATCAGACGTGCTCGCCAGGGGGTACAGGCGGGTCTGACAGGTGGTTTCGGTCTGTTCGGGGAGTGGTTCCGGCATCTCAGGCACATGGTTCTGGCACGTCTGAGAGGTGGTTCCGTCCGGCCCGACAGGCGTTTCCATGGTGTCCGCCAAGTGGTTCTGGCATAGCTGGCAGGTGATGTTGGCGTGACCGGCAGGTGGTTCCAGCCAGCCCGGCAGGTGATTCCGAAGTGTTCACCAAATGGTTGTGGCGTAGCCGGCAGGTGATTTTTGCGTGTCCAGCAGGTGGTTTTGGCGAGTCGAGGATGTGGTTCTGGCGTGCTCGGCAGGTGCTTCCGGTGTCATTGGCATGTGGTTCCAGCATGTCTGAGAGGTGGTTCCGGCATGCACGGCAGGTGGTTCCGGAGTGTCTGCCAAGTGGTTCTGGAGCCAGCCCGGCAGGTGATTCCGAAGAGTTCACCAAATGGTTGTGGCGTAGCCGGCAGGTGATTTTGGCGTGTCCAGCAGGTGGTTCCGGCGAGCTCGGCAGGTGGTACCAGCGTGTCCGGAACATGGTTCTGGCACGTCTGAGAGATGGTTCCGTCATGCCAGGCAGGTGATTCCGGAGTGTCCGCCAAGTGTTTCTGGCGTACCCAGTGGGTGATTTACGCCAGTCTGACAGGTGTATCTTGCCAGTAGAGCAGGTGGCTGAGGCATGCTCAGCAGGTGCTTCCGGCGTCTCTGGCACGTGGTTCTGGTGTGTCTGAGAGCTGGTTCTGGCATCTCCGGCAGATGATTCCGGAGTGTCCACCAAGTGGTTCTTGTATACCTGGCAGGTGATTTTGGCGTGTCGGGAAGTTGGTTCCGGCTAGTTGAGCAGGTGGAACAGGCGTGCTCGCCAGGGGGTTCAGGCGGGTCTGGCAGGTGGTTTCGGTCTGTTCGGGGAGTGGTTCCGGCATCTCAGGCTCATGGTTCTGGCACGTCTGAGAGGTGGTTCCGGCCGGCCCGACGGGCGTTTCCATGGTGTCCGCCAAGTGGTTGTGGCATAGCTGGCAGGTGATGTTGGCGTGACCGGCAGGTGGTTCCAGCAAGCCCGGCAGGTGATTCCGAAGAGTTCACCAAATGGTTGTGGCAGTGCCGGCAGGTGATTTTGGCGTGTCCAGCAGGTGGTTTTGGCGAGTCGAGCATGTGGTTCTGGCGTGCTCGGCAGGTGCTGCCGGTGTCATTGGCATGTGGTTCCGGCATGTCTGAGAGGTGGTTCTGGCATGCCCGGCAGGTGGTTCCGGAGAGTCTGCCGAGTGGTTCTGGAGCCAGCCCGGGAGGTGATTCCGGAGTGTTCGCCAAGTGGTTCTGTCGTAGCCGGCAGGTGATTTTGCATGTCCGGCAATGGTTCCGGCGAGTAGAGCCGGTGGTTCTGGCATGTCCGGCATGTGGTTCCGGCATGTCCGGCAGGTGGTTCCGGCATGCCCGGCAGGTGATTCCGGAGTGTCCGGCATTTGGTTCTGGCACCTCTGAGAGGTGGTTCCGGTATGCCCGGCTGGTGATACCGGAGTGTTCGCCAAGTGGTTCTGGCGTGGCCGGCAGGTGATTTGGCATGTCCGGCAATGGTTCCTGCGAGTCGAGCCGGTGGTTCCGGAATGTCCGGCAGGTGGTTCCGGCATCTCCGGCAGGTGGTTCCGGCATGTCCAGCATGTGGTTCCGGCATGCCCTGCAGGTGATTCCGGAGTGTCCGGCATGTGGTTCTGGCACCTCTGAGAGGTGGTTCCGGCATGCCCGGCAGGTGATACCGGAGTCTCCGGCATTTGGTTCTGGCACATCTGAGAGGTGGTTCCGGAATGCCTGGCCTGTGATTCCGGAGTGTCTGCCGAGTGGTTCTGGCGTAGCCGGCAGTTGATTTTGGCGTGTCCACTAGGTGGTTCTGGGGAGTGGATCAGCTGGTTGCGGCATATTCGGCAGGTGGTACCGGCGTGTCCAGAACATGGTTCTGGCAAGTCTGAGAGGTGGTTCCGGAACGCCCGACAGGTGATTCCGGAGCGTCCACCAAGTGGTTCTTGTATACCTGGCAGGTGATTTTGTCGTGTCAGGAAGTTTGTTCCGGCTAGTTGAGCAGGTGGATCAGGCGTGCTCGCCAGGGGGTTCAGGCGGGTCTGGCAGGTGGTTTCGGTCTGTTCGGGGTGTGGTTCCGGCATCTCAGGCACATGGTTCTGGCACGTCTGAGAGGTGGTTCCGGCCGGCCCGACAGGTGTTTCCATGTTGTCCTCCAAGTGGTTCTGGCATAGCTGGCAGGTGATGATGCCGTGACCCTCAGGTGGTTCCAGCCAGCCCGGCAGGTGATTCCGAAGAGTTCACCAAATGGTTGTGGCGTAGCCGGCAGGTGATTTTGGCGTGTCCAGCAGGTGGTTTTGGCGATTCGAGCAGGTGGTTCTGGCGTGCTCGGCATGTGCTTCCGGTGTCATTGGCATGTGGTTCCGGCATGTCTTAGAGGTGGTTCCGCCATGCCCGGCAGGTGATTCCGGAGTGTTCGCCAAGTGGTTCTGGCATAGCCGGCAGGTGATTTTGCATGTCCGGCAATGGTTCCGGCGAGTCGAGTCGGTGGTTCCGGCATGTCCAGCAGGTGGTTCCGGCATGCCCGGCAGGTGATTCTGGAGTGTCCGGAATGTGGTTCTGGCACGTCTGAGAGGTGGTTCCGGCATGCCCGGCACGTGATACCGGAGTGTCCGGCATGTGGTTCTGGCACCTCTGAGAGGTGGTTCTGGCATGCCCGGCAGGTGGTTCCGGAGTGTCTGCCGAGTGGTTCTGGCGTAGTCGGCAGGTGATTCTGGCGTGTCCAGCAGGTGGTTCTGGGGAGTGGATCAGGTGGTTCCGGCATACTCGGTAGGTGGTACCGGCGTGTCCGGAAAATGGTTCTGGCAAGTCTGAGAGGCGGTTCCGGCATGCCCGACATGTTATTCCGGAGTGTTCGCCAAGTGGTTTTGGCGTAGCCGGCAGGTGATTTTGCAAGTCCGGCAATGGTTCCGGCGAGTCGAGCCGGTGGTTCCGGAATGTCCGGCAGGTGGTTCCGGCATGTCCGGCAGGTGGTTCCGGCATGTCCAGCACGTGGTTCCAGCATGCCCGGCAGGTGATTCCGTAGTGTCCGGCATGAGGTTCTGGCACCTCTGAGAGGTGGTTCCGGCATGCCCGGCAGGTGATACCGGAGTGTCCGGCATTTGGTTCTGGCACCTCTGAGAGGTGGTTCCGGAATGCCTGGCATGTGATTCCGGAGTGTCTGCCGAGTGGTTCTGGCGTAGCCTGCAGTTGATTTTGGCGTGTCCACTAGGTGGTTCTGGGGAGTAGATCAGCTGGTTCCGGCATACTCGGCAGGTGGTACCGAGGTGTCCAGAACATGGTTCTGGCAAGTCGGAGAGGTGGTTCCGGCACGCCCGACAGGTGATTCCGGAGCGTCCGCCAAGTGTTTCTGGCATACCCGGCAGGTGATTTTCGCCTGTCCGACAGGTGTATCTTGCCAGTCGAGCAGGTGGCTGAGGCATGCTCAGCTGGTGCTTCCGGCGTCTCTGGCACGTGGTTCTGGTGTGTCTGAGAGCTGGTTCTGGAATCTCAAGCAGATGATTCCAGAGTGTCCACCAAGTGGTTCTTGTATACCTGGCAGGTGATTTTGGCGTGTCAGGAAGTGGGTTCCGGATAGTTGAGCAGGTGGATCAGACGTGCTCGCCAGGGGGTACAGGCGGGTCTGACAGGTGGTTTCGGTCTGTTCGGGGAGTGGTTCCGGCATCTCAGGCACATGGTTCTGGCACGTCTGAGAGGTGGTTCCGTCCGGCCCGACAGGCGTTTCCATGGTGTCCGCCAAGTGGTTCTGGCATAGCTGGCAGGTGATGTTGGCGTGACCGGCAGGTGGTTCCAGCAAGCCCGGCAGGTGATTCCGAAGAGTTCACCAAATGGTTGTGGCAGTGCCGGCAGGTGATTTTGGCGTGTCCAGCAGGTGGTTTTGGCGGGTCGAGCATGTGGTTCTGGCGTGCTCGGCAGGTGCTTCCGGTGTCATTGGCATGTGGTTCCGGCATGTCTGAGAGGTGGTTCTGGCATGCCCGGCAGGTGGTTCCGGAGAGTCTGCCGAGTGGTTCTGGAGCCAGCCCGGCAGGTGATTCCGGAGTGTTCGCCAAGTGGTTCTGTCGTAGCCGGCAGGTGATTTTGCATGTCCGGCAATGGTTCCGGCGAGTAGAGCCGGTGGTTCTGGCATGTCCGGCATGTGGTTCCGGCATGTCCGGCAGGTGGTTCCGGCATGCCCGGCAGGTGATTCCGGAGTGTCCGGCATGTGGTTCTGGCACCTCTGAGAGGTGGTTCCGGCATGCCCGGCTGGTGATACCGGAGTGTTCGCCAAGTGGTTCTGGCGTGGCCGGCAGGTGATTTGGCATGTCCGGCAATGGTTCCGGCGAGTCGAGCCGGTGGTTCCGGAATGTCCGGCAGGTGGTTCCGGCATGTCCGGCAGGTGGTTCCGGCATGTCCAGCATGTGGTTCCGGCATGCCCTGCAGGTGATTCCGGAGTGTCTGGCATGTGGTTCTGGCACCTCTGAGAGGTGGTTCCGGCATGCCCGGCAGGTGATACCAGAGTCTCCGGCATTTGGTTCTGGCACCTCTGAGAGGTGGTTCCGGAATGCCTGGCCTGTGATTCCGGAGTGTCTGCCGAGTGGTTCTGGCGTAGCCGGCAGTTGATTTTGGCGTGTCCACTAGGTGGTTCTGGGGAGTGGATCAGCTGGTTGCGGCATACTCGGCAGGTGGTACCGGCGTGTCCAGAACATGGTTCTGGCAAGTCTGAGAGGAGGTTGTGGCACGCCCGACAGGTGATTCTGGAGCGTCCGCCAAGTGTTTCTGGCGTAGCTGGCAGGTGATTTTCGCGTGTCCTGCAGGTGGTTCCGGCGAGCTCGGCAGGTGGTAGCAGCGTGTCCGGAACATGGTTCTGGCACGTCTGAGAGATGGTTCCGGCATGCCCGACAGGTGATTCCGGAGTGTTCGCCAAGTGGTTCTGGCGTAGCCGGCAGGTGATTTTGCAAGTCCGGCAATGGTTCCGGCGAGTCGAGCCGGTGGTTCCGGAATGTCCGGCAGGTGGTTCCGGCATGTCCGGCAGGTGGTTCCGGCATGTCCAGCATGTGGTTCCAGCATGCCCGGCAGGTGATTCCGTAGTCTCCGGCATGTGGTTCTGGCACCGCTGAGAGGTGGTTCCGGCATGCCCGGCAGGTGATACCGGAGTGTCGGGCATTTGGTTCTGGCACCTCTGAGAGGTGGTTCCGGAATGCCTGGCATGTGATTCCGGAGTGTCTGCCGAGTGGTTCTGGCGTAGCCTGCAGTTGATTTTGGCGTGTCCACTAGGTGGTTCTGGGGAGTAGATCAGCTGGTTCCGGCATACTCGGCAGGTGGTACCGGCGTGTCCAGAACATGGTTCTGGCAAGTCTGAGAGGTGGTTCCGGCACGCCCGACAGGTGATTCCGGAGCGTCCTCGAAGTGTTTCTGGCATACCTGGCAGGTGATTTTCGCCTGTCCGACAGGTGTATCTTGCGATTCGAGCAGGTGGCTGAGGCATGCTCAGCTGGTGCTTCCGGCGTCTCTGGCACGTGGTTCTGGTGTGTCTGAGAGCTGGTTCTGGAATCTCAAGCAGATGATTCCAGAGTGTCCACCAAGTGGTTCTTGTATACCTGGCAGGTGATTTTGGCGTGTCAGGAAGTGGGTTCCGGATAGTTGAGCAGGTGGATCAGGCGTGCTCGCCAGGGGGTTCAGGCGGGTCTGGCAGGTGGTTTCGGTCTGTTCGGGGAGTGGTTCCGGCATCTCAGGCACATGGTTCTGGCACGTCTGAGAGGTGGTTCCGTCCGGCCCGACAGGTGTTTCCATGGTGTCCGCCAAGTGGTTCTGGCATAGCTGGCAGGTGATGTTGGCGTGACCGGCAGGTGGTTCCAGCCAGCCCGGCAGGTGATTCTGAAGAGTTCACCAAATGGTTGTGGCGTAGCCGGCAGGTGATTTTGGCGTGTCCAGCAGGTGGTTTTGGCGAGTCGAGCAGGTGGTTCTGGTGTGCTCGGCAGGTGCTTCCGGTGTCATTGGCATGTGGTTCCGGCATGTCTGAGAGGTGGTTCCGGAATGCCCGGCAGGTGGTTCCGGAGTGTCCGGCGTGTGGTTCTGGCACCTCTGAGAGGTGGTTCCGGAATGCCCGGCAGGTGGTTCCGGAGTGTCTGCCGAGTGGTTCTGGCGTAGTCGGCAGGTGATTCTGGCGTGTCCAGCAGGTGGTTCTGGGGAGTGGATCAGGTGGTTCCGGCATACTCGGCAGGTGGTACCGGCATGTCCGGAACATGGTTCTGGCAAGCCTGAGAGGCGGTTCCGGCATGCCCGACAGGTGATTCCGGAGTGTTCGCCAAGTGGTTCTGGCGTAGCCGGCAGGTCATTTTGCATGTCCGGCGGTGGTTCCGGCGAGTCGAGCCGGTGGTTCCGGCGTGTCCGGCAGGTAACGGTTCTGGCGTGACCGGCATGAGGTTCTGGCACGTCTGAGATTTGTTTCCGGCATGCCCGACAGGTGATTCCGGAGTGTCCGCCACGTGGTTCTGGAGTACCCGGCAGGTGATTTTGGCGTGTCTGGCAGGTGTTTCTTGCAAGTCGAGCATTTGGCTCAGGCATGCTCATCAGGTGCTTCCGGCGTGTCTGGCACGTGGTTCTGGTGTGTCTGAGAGCTGGTTCTGGCATGTCCGGCAGATGATTCCGGAGTGTCCACCAAGTGGTTGTGGCATACCCGGCAGGTGATTTTAGCGTGTCAGGTAGGTGGTTCCGGCGAGTTGAGTAGGTGGTTCCGGCGTGCTCGGCAGGTGGTTCAGGCGGGTCTGGCAGGTGGTTTCGGTCTTTTCGGGGTGTGGTTCCGGCATCTCAGGCACATGGTTCTGGCACGTCTGATAGGTGGTTCTGGCCGGCCCGACAGGTGTTTCCATGGTGTCTGCCAAGTGGTTCTGGCATAGCTGGCAGGTGATGTTGGCGTGACCGGCAGGTGGTTCCAGCAAGCCCGGCATGTGATTCCGAAGAGTTCACCAAATGGTTGGGCGGTGCCGGCAGGTGATTTTGGCGTGTCCAGCAGGTGGTTTTGGCGAGTCGAGCAGGTGGTTCTGGCGTGCTCGGCAGGTGGTTTCGGTCTGTTCGGGGAGTGGTTCCGGCATCTCAGGCACATGGTTCTGGCGCGTCTGAGAGGTGGTTCCGGCCGGCCGGAGAGGTGTTTCCTGAGTGTCCGCCAAGTATGTCTGGCGTAGCTGAAAGGTGATGTTGGCGTGACCGGCAGATGGTTCCAGCCAGCCTGGCAGGTGATTCCTGAGTGTCTGCCGTGTGGTTCCGGCGTAGCTGGCAGGTGATTTTGGTGTGTCCAGCAGGTGGTTCTGGCGAGCTCAGCAGGTGGTACCAGTGTGTCCGGAACATGGTTCTGGCACGTCTGAGAGATGGTTCCGGCATGCCAGGCAGGTGATTACGGAGTGTCCGGCATGTGGTTCTGGCACCTCTGAGAGGTGGTTACGGCATGCCCGGCAGGAGATTACGGAGTGTCCGGCATGTGGTTCTGGCACCTCTGAGAGGTGGTTCCGGCATGCCCGGCAGTTGGTTACGGAATGTCTGCCGATTGGTTCTGGCGTAGTCGGCAAGTGATTCTGGCGTGTCCAGCAGGTGGTTCTGGGGAGTGGATCAGGTGGTTCCGGCATACTCGGCAGGTGGTACCGACCTGTCCGGAACATGGTTCTGGCAATTCTGAGAGGTGGTTCCGGCACGCCCGACAGGTGATTCCGGAGTGTTCGCCAAGTGGTTCTGGCGTAGCCGGCAGGTCATTTTGCATGTCCGGGGGTGGTTCCGGCGAGTCGAACCGGTGGTTCCGGCATGTCCGGCAGGTGATTCTGGCATGTCCAGCAGGTGGTTCCGGCATGCCCGGCAGGTGATTCCAGAGTGTCCACCGTGTGGTTGTGGCAGCACGGCAGGTGATTTTAGCGTGTCAGGTAGGTGGTTCCAGAGAGTCGAGTAGGTGGTTCCGGCGTGCTCGGCAGGTGGTTCAGGCGGGTCTGGCAGGTGGTTTCGGTCTGTTCGGGGTGTGGTTCCGGCATCTCAGGCACATGGTTCTGGCACGTCTGATAGGTGGTTCCGGCCGGCCCAACAGGTGTTTCCATGGTGTCCGCCAAGTGGTTCTGGCATAGCTGGCAGGTGATGGCGTGACCGGCAGGTGGTTCCAGCCAGCCCGGCAGGTGATTCCAAAGTGTTCACCAAATGGTTGTGGCGTAGCCGGCAGGTGATTTTGGCGTGTCCAGCAGGTGGTTTTGGCGAGTCGAGCAGGTGGTTCTGGCGTGCTCGGCAGGTGCTTCCGGTGTCATTGGCATGTGGTTCCGGCATGTCTGAGAGGTGGTTCCGCCATGCCCGGCAGGTGGTCCCAGCATGCCCGGCAGGTGATTCCGGAGTGTCCGGCATGTGGTTCTGGCACCTCTGACACGTGGTTCCGGCATGCCCGGCAGGTGATACCGGAGTCTCCGGCATTTGGTGCTGGCACCTCTGAGAGGTGGTTCCGGAATGCCTGGCATGTGATTCCGGAGTGTCTGCCGAGTGGTTCTGGCGTAGCCGGCAGTTGAATTTGGCGTGTCCGCTAGGTGGTTATGGGGAGTGGATCAGCTGGTTCCGGCATACTCGGCAGGTGGTACCGGCGTGTCCAGAACATCGTTCTGGCAAGTCTGAGAGGTGGTTCCGGCACACCCGACAAGTGATTCCGGAGCGTCCGCAAAGTGTTTCTGGCGTACCCGGCAGGCGATTTTGGCATCCCGACAGGTGTTTCTTGGGAGTCGAGCAGGAGGCTCAGGCATGCTCAGCTAGTGCTTCCAGCGTCTCTGGCATGTGGTTCTGGTGTGTCTGATAGCTGGTTCTGGCATGTCCGGCAGATGATTCCGGAGTGTCCACCAAGTGGTTCTGGTATACCTGGCAGGAGATTTTGGCGTGTCAGGAAGTTGGTTCCGGCTAGTTGAGCAGTTGGATCAGGCGTGCTCGCCAGGGGGTTCAGGCGGGTCTGGCAGGTGGTTTCGGTCTGTTCGGGGTGTGGTTCCGGCATCTCAGGCACATGGTTCTGGCACGTCTGATAGGTGGTTCCGGCCGGCCCGACAGGTGTTTCCATGTTGTCCTCCAAGTGGTTCTGGCATAGCTGGCAGGTGATGTTGCCGTGACCGGCATTTGGTTCCAGCCAGCCCGGCAGGTGATTCCGAAGAGTTCACCAAATGGTTGTGGCGTAGCCGGCAGGTGGTTTTGGCGAGTCGAGCAGGTGGTTCTGGCGTCCTCGGCAGGTGCTTCCGGTGTCATTGTCATGTGGTTCCGGCACGTCTTAGAGGTGGTTCCGCCATGCCCGGCAGGTCATTCCGGAGTGTTCGCCAAGTGGTTCTGGCATAGCCGGCAGGTGATTTTGCATGTCCGGCAATGGTTCCGGCGAGTCGAGCCCGTGGTTCCGGCATGCCTGGCAGGTGATTCCGGAGTGTCCGGCATTTGGTTCTGGCACCTCCGAGAGGTGGTTCCGGCATGCCCGGCAGGTGATATCAGAGTGTTCGCCAAGTGGTTCTGGCGTAGCCGGCAGGTGATTTTGCATGTCCGGCAATGGTTCCGGAGAGTCGAGGCGTGGTTCCGGAATGTCCGGCAGGTGGTTCCGGCATGTCCGGCATGTGGTGCCGGCATGTCCAGCACGTGGTTCCAGCATTAACAGCAGGTGATTCCGGAGTGTCCGTCATGCGGTTCTGGCACCCCTGAGAGGTGGTTCCGGCATGCCCGGCAGGTGATACCGGAGTGTCCGGCATTTGGTTCTGGAACCTCTGAGAGGTGGTTCCGGAATGCCTGGCATGTGATTCCGGAGTGTCTGCCCAGTGGTTATGGCGTAGCCTGCAGTTGATTTTGGCGTGTCCACTAGGTGGTTCTGGGGAGTGGAACAGCTGGTTCCGGCATACTCGGCAGGTGGTACCGAGGTGTCCAGAACATGGTTCTGGCAAGTCTGAGAGGTGGTTCCGGCATGACAGACAGGTGATTCCGGAGCGTCCGCCAAGTGTTTCTGGCGTAACCGGCAGGTGATTTTCGCCTGTCCGACAGGTGTATCTTGCGAGTCGAGCAGGTGGCTCAGGCATGCTCAGCGGGTGCTTCCGGCGTCTCTGGCACGTGGTTCTGGTGTGTCTGAGAGCTGGTTCTGGCATGTCCGGCAGATGATTCCGGAGTGTCCACCAAGTGGTTCTTGTATACCTGGCAGGTGATTTTGGCATGTCAGGAAGTTGGTTCCGGCTAGTTGAGCAGATGGATCAGGCGTGCTCGCCAGGGGGTTCAGGCGTGTCTGGCAGGTGGTTTCGGTCTGTTCGGGGAGTGGTTCCGGCATCTCAGGCTCATGGTTCTGGCACCTCTGAGAGGTGGTTCCGGCCAGCCCGACAGGTGTTTCCGGAGTGTACGCCAAGTGGTTCCGGCGTAGCTGAAAGGTGATGTTGGCGTGACCGGCAGGTGGTTCCAGCCAGCCCGGCAGGAGATTCCAGAGTGTCTGCCGAGTGGTTCTGGCGTAGCCGGCAGGTGATTTTGGCGTGTCCAGCAGGTGGTTTTGGTGAGTCGAGCAGGTGGTTCTGGCGTGCTCGGCAGGTGCTTCCGGTGTCATTGGCATGTGGTTCCGGCATGTCTGAGAGGTGGTTCCGCCATGCCCGGCAGGTGATTCCGGAGTGTTCGCCAAGTGCTTCTGGCGTAGCCGGCAGGTCATTTTGCATGTCCGGCGGTGGTTCCGGCGAGTCGAGCCGCTCATTCCGGCGTGTCCGGCAGGTGGTTTTGGCGTGACCGGCACGAGGTTCTGGCACGTCTGAGAGTTGGTTCCGGCATGCCCGACAGGTGATTCCGGAGTGTCCGGCATGTGGTTCTGGCACCTCTGAGAGGTGTTTCCGGAATGCCTGGCATGTGATTCCGGAGTGTCTGCCGAGTGGTTCTGGCGTAGCCGGCAGGTGATTTTGGCGTGTCCACTAGGTGGTTCTGGGGTGTGGAACAGCTGGTTCCGGCATACTCGGCAGGTGGTACCGCCGTGTCCAGAACATGGTTCTGGCAAGTCTGAGAGGTGGTTCCGGCACGCCCGACAGGTGATTCCGGAGCGTCCGCCAAGTGTTTCTGGCGTACCCGGCAGGTGATTTTGGCATGTCCGACAGGTGTTTCTTGCGAGTCGAGCAGGCTGCTCAGGCATGCGCAGCTGGTGCTTCCGGTGTCTCTGGCACGTGGTTCTGGTGTGTCTGAGAGCTGGTTCTGTCATGTCCGGCAGATGATTCCGGAGGGTCCACCAAGTGGTTCTGGTATACCTGGCAGGTGATTTTGGCGTGTCAGGAAGGTGGTTCCGGCTATTTGAACAGGTGGATCAGGCGTGCTCGCCGTGGGGTTCAGGCGGGTCTGGCAGGTGGTTTCGGTCTGTTCGGGGAGTGGTTCCGGCATCTCAGGCACATGTTTCTGGCACGTCTGAGAGGTGGTTGCGGCCTGCCCGACAGGTGTTTCCGGAGTGTCCGCCAAGTGGTTCCGGCGTAGCTGAAAGGTGATGTTGGCGTGACCGGCAGGTGGTTCCAGCCAGCCCGGCAGGAGATTCCGGAGTGTCTGCCGAGTGGTTCTGGCGTAGCTGGCAGGTGATTTTGGCGTGTCCAGCAGGTGGTTTTGGTGAGTCGAGCAGGTGGTTCTGGCGTGCTCGGCAGGTGCTTCCGGTGTCATTGGCATGTGGTTCCGGCATGTCTGAGAGGTGGTTCCGCCATGCCCGGCAGTTGGTTCCGGAGTGTTCGCCAAGTGGTTCTGGCGTAGCCGGCAGGTGATTTTGCATGTCCGGCAATGGTTCCGGCGAGTCGAGCCGGTGGTTCCGGCATGTCCGGCAGGTGGTTCCAGCATTCCCGGCAGGTGATTCCGGAGTGTCCGGCATGTGGTTCTGGCACCTCTGAGAGGTGGTTCCGGCATGCCCGGCAGGTGATACCGGAGTGTCCGGCGTTTGGTTCTGGCACCTCTGAGAGGTGGTTCCGGAATGCCTGGCATGGGCTTCCCAAGTGTCTGCCGAGTGGTTCTGGCGTAGCCGGCAGGTGATTTTGGTGTGTCCAGCAGGTAGTTCCGGCGAGCTCGGCAGGTGGTTCCGGCATGTCCGGAACATGGTTCTGGCAAGTCTGAGAGATGGTTCCGGCATGCCCGACGGGTGATTCCAGAGTGTCCGGCATGTGGTTCTGGCACCTCTGAGAGGTGGTTCCCTCATGCCCGGCAGTTGGTTACGGAGTGTCTGCCGAGTGGTTCTGGAGTAGCCGGCAGGTGATTCTGGCGTATCCAGCAGGTGGTTCTGGGGAGTGGATCAGGTGGTTCCGGCCTACTCGGAAGGTGGTACCGGCGTGTCCGGAACATGGTTCTGGCACCTCTGAGAGTTGGTTCCGGCATGCCCGACAGGTGATTCCGGAGTGTCCGCCACGTGGTTCTGGCGTACCCGGCAGGTGATTTTGGCGTGTCTGGCAGGTGTTTCTTGCAAGTCGAGCATTTGGCTCAGGCATGCTCAGCAGGTGCTTCCGGCGTGTCTGGCACGTGGTTCTGCTGTGTTGGAGAGCTGGTTATGGCATGTCCGGCAGATGATTCCGGAGTGTCCACCAAGTGGTTGTGGCATACCCGGCAGGTGATTTTAGCGTGTCAGGTAGGTGGTTCGAGGGAGTCGAGTAGGTGGTTCCGGCGTGTTCGGCAGGTGGTTCAGGCGGGTCTGGCAGGTGGTTTCGGTCTGTTCGGGGTGTGGTTCCGGCATCTCAGGTACATGGTTCTGGCACGTCTGATAGGTGGTTCCGGCCGGCCAGACAGGTGTTTCCATGTTGTCCGCCAAGTGGTTCTGGCATAGCTGGCAGGTGATGTTGGCGTGACCGGCAGGTGGTTCCAGCCAGCCCGGCAGGTGATTCCGAAGTGTTCACCAAATGGTTGTGGCGTAGCCGGCAGGTGATTTTGGCGTGTCCAGCAGGTGGTTTTGGCGAGTCGAGCAGGTGGTTCCGGCATGTCCGGCAGGTGATTCCGGAGTGTTCGCCAAGTGGTTCTGGCGTAGCCGGCAGGTGATTTTGCATGTCCGGCAATGGTTCCGGCGAGTCGAGCCGGTGGTTCCGTAATGTCCGGCAGGTGGTTCCGGCATGCCCGGCAGGTGATTCCGGAGTGTCCGGCATGTGGTTCTGGCACCTCTGAGAGGTGGTTCCGGCATGCCCGGCAGGTGATACCGGAGTGTCCGGCATTTGGTTCTGGCACCTCTGAGAGGTGGTTCCGGAATGCCTGGCATGTGATTCCGGAGTGTCTGCCGAGTGGTTCTGGCGTAGCCGGCAGGTGATTTTGGCGTGTCCAGCAGGTGGTTTTGGCGAGTCGAGCAGGTGGTTCTGGCGTGCTCGGCAGGTGCTTCCGGTGTCATTGGCATGTATTTCCGGCATGTCTGAGAGGTGGTTCCGCCATGCCCGGCAGGTGATTCCGGAGTGTTCGCCAAGTGCTTCTGGCATAGCCGGCAGGTCATTTTGCATGTCCGGCGGTGGTTCCGGCGAGTCGAGCCGCTCGTTCCGGCGTGTCCGGCAGGTGGTTTTGGCGTGACCGGCACGAGGTTCTGGCACGTCTGAGAGTTGGTTCCGGCATGCCCGACAGGTGATTCCGGAGTGTCCGGCATGTGGTTCTGGCACCTCTGAGAGGTGTTTCCGGAATGCCTGGCATGTGATTCCGGAGTGTCTGCCGAGTGGTTCTGGCGTAGCCGGCAGTTGATTTTGGCGTGTCCACTAGGTGGTTCTGGGGAGTGGAACAGCTGGTTCCGGCATACTCGGCAGGTGGTACCGGTGTGTTCAGAACATGGTTCTGGCAAGTCTGAGAGGTGGTTCCAGCACGCCCGACAGGTGATTCCGGAGCGTCCGCCAAGTGTTTCTGGCGTACCCTGCAGGTTATTTTGGCATGTCCGACAGGTGTTTCTTGCGAGTCGAGCAGGTTGCTCAGGCATGCTCAGCTGGTGCTTCCGGCGTTCTGGCCCGTGGTTCTGGTGTGTCTGAGAGCTGGTTCTGGCATGTCCGGCAGATGATTCCGGAGTGTCCACCAAGTGGTTCTGGTATACCTGGCAGGTGATTTTGGCGTGTCAGGAAGTTGGTTCCGGCTAGTTGAGCAGGTGGATCAGGCGTGCTCGCCAGGGGGTTCAGGCGGGTCTGGCAGGTGGTTTCGGTCTGTTCGGGGAGTGGTTCCGGCATCTCAGGCACATGGTTCTGGCACGTCTGAGAGGTGGTTGCGGCCTGCCCGACAGGTGTTTCCGGAGTGTCCGCCAAGTGGTTCTGGCGTAGCTGAAAGGTGATGTTGGCGTGACCGGCAGGTGGTTCCAGCCAGCCCGGTAGGTGATTCTGGAGTGTCTGCCGAGTGGTTCTTGCATAGCCGGCAGGTGATTTTGGCGTGTCCAGCAGGTGGTTCCGGCGAGCTCGGTAGGGGGTACCCGCATGTCCAGAACATGGTTCTGGCACGTCTGAGAGATGGTTCCGGCATGCCCGGCAGGTGATTCCGGAGTGTCCGGCATGTGGTTCTGGCACCTCTGAGAGGTGGTTCCGGCATGCCCGGAAGGTGGTTCCGCAGTGTCTGCCGAGTGGTTCTGGCGTAGCCGGCAGGTGATTCTGGCGTGTCCAGCAGGTGGTTCTGGGGAGTGGATCAGGTGGTTCCGGCATACTCGCCAGGTGGTACCGGCGTGTCCGGAACATGGTTCTGGCAAGTCTGAGAGGTGGTTCCGGCATGCCCGACAGGTGATTCCGGAGTGTTCGCCAAGTGCTTCTGGCGTAGCCGGCAGGTCATTTTGCATGTCCGGCGGTGGTTCCGGCGATTCGAGCCGGTGGTTCCGGCGTGTCCAGCAGGTGGTTCCGGTCTGTCCGGCAGGTTGTTCTGGCATGTCCGGCACGAGGTTGTGGCACGTCTGAGATTTGGTTCCGGCATGCCCGACAGGTGATTTCGGAGTGTCCGCCACGTGGTTGTGGCGTACCCGGCAGGTGATTTTGGAGTGTCTGTCAGGTGTTTCTTGCAAGTCGAGCATTTGACTCAGGCATGATCAGCAGGTGCTTCCGGCGTGTCCGGCATGTGGTTCTGGTGTGTCTGAGAGCTGGTTCTGGCATGTCCGGCAGATGATTCCGGAGTGTCCAGCAAGTGGTTGTGACATACCCGGCAGGTGATTTTAGCGTGTCAGGTAGGTGGTTCCGGCAAGTCGAGTAGGTGGTTCCGGCGTGCTTGTCAGGTGGTTCAGGCGGGTCTGGCAGGTGGTTTCGGTCTGTTCGGGGTGTGGTTCCGGCATCTCTGGCACATGGTTCTGGCACGTCTGATAGGTGGTTCCGGCCGGCCCGACAGGTGTTTCCATGGTGTCCGCCAAGTGGTTCTGGCACAGCTGGCACGTGATGTTGGCGTGACCGGCAGGTGGTTCCAGCCAGCCCGACAGGTGATTCCGAAGAGTTCACCAAATGGTTGTGGCGTAGCTGGCAGGTGATTTTGGCGTGTGCAGCAGGTGGTTTTGGCGAGTCGAGCAGGTGGTTCTGGCGTGCTCGGCAGGTGCTTCCGGTGTCATTGGCATGTGGTTCCGGCATGTCTGAGAGGTGGTTCCGCCATGCCCGGCAGGTGATTCCGGAGCGTTCGCCAAGTGGTTCTAGCGTAGCCGGCAGGTCATTTTGCATGTTCGGCAATGGTTCCGGCGAGTCGAGCCGGTTGTTCCGGCGTGTCCAGCAGGTGTTTCCGGTCTGTCCGGCAGGTGGTTCTAGCGTGACGGGCACGAGGTTCTGGCACGTCTGAGAGTTGGTTCCGGCATGCCCGACAGGTGATTCCGGAGTGTCTGCCATGTGGTTCTGGCGTACCCGGCAGGTGATTTTGGCGTGTCTCACAGGTGTTTCTTGCAAGTCGAGCATTTGGCTCAGGCATGATCAGCAGGTTCTTCTGGCGTGTCCGCCCCGTGGTTCTGGCGTACGCGGCAGGTGATTTTACCGTGTCAGGTAGGTGCTTCCGGCAAGTCGAGTAGGTGGTTCCGGCGTGCTCGGCAGGTGGTTCAAGCGGGTCTGGCAGGTCATTTCGGTCTGTTCGGGGTGTGGTTCCGGCATCTCAGGCACATGGTTCTGGCACGTCTGATAGGTGGTTCCGGCCGGCCCGACAGGTGTTTCCATGGTGTCCGCCAAGTGGTTCTGGCATAGATGGCAGGTGATGTTGGCGTGACCGGCAGGTGGTTCCAGCCAGCCCGGCAGGTGATTCCGAAGAGTTCACCAAATGGTTGTGGCGTAGCCGGCAGGTGATTTTGGCGTGTCCAGCAGGTGGTTTTGGCGAGTCGAGCAGGTGGTTCTGGCGTGCTCGGCAGGTGCTTCCGGTGTCATTGGCATGTGGTTCCGGCATGTCTGAGAGGTGGTTCCGCCATGCCCGGCAGGTGATTCCGGAGCGTTCGCCAAGTGGTTCTGGCGTACCCGGCAGGTGATTTTGCATGTTCGGCAATGGTTCCGGCGAGTCGAGCTGGTGGTTCCGGCTTGTCCAGCAGGTGGTTCCGGCCTGCCCGGCAGGTGATTCCAGAGTGTCCGGCCTGTGGTTCTGGCACCTCTGAGAGGTGGCTCCGGCATGCCCGACAGGTGATTCCGGAGTGTCTGCCGAGTGGTTCTGGCGTAGCCGGCAGTTGATTTTGGCGTGTCCACTAGGTGGTTCTGGGGAGTGGATCAGCTGGTTCCAGCATTCTCGGCAGGAGGTACCCGCGTGTCCAGAACATGGTTCTGGCACGTCTGATAGGTGGTTCCGGCCAGCCCGACAGGTGTTTCCGGAGTGTACGCCAAGTGGTTCCGGCGTAGCTGAAAGGTGATGTTGGCGTGACCGGCAGGTGGTTCCAGCCAGCCCGGCAGGAGATTCCGGAGTGTCTGCCGAGTGGTTCTGGCGTAGCTGGCAGGTGATTTTGGCGTGTCCAGCAGGTGGTTTTGGTGAGTCGAGCAGGTGGTTCTGGCGTGCTCGGCAGGTGCTTCCGGTGTCATTGGCATGTGGTTCCGGCATGTCTGAGAGGTGGTTCCGCCATGCCCGGCAGTTGGTTCCGGAGTGTTCGCCAAGTGGTTCTGGCGTAGCCGGCAGGTGATTTTGCATGTCCGGCAATGGTTCCGGCGAGTCGAGCCGGTGGTTCCGGCATGTCCGGCAGGTGGTTCCAGCATTCCCGGCAGGTGATTCCGGAGTGTCCGGCATGTGGTTCTGGCACCTCTGAGAGGTGGTTCCGGCATGCCCGGCAGGTGATACCGGAGTGTCCGGCGTTTGGTTCTGGCACCTCTGAGAGGTGGTTCCGGAATGCCTGGCATGGGCTTCCCAAGTGTCTGCCGAGTGGTTCTGGCGTAGCCGGCAGGTGATTTTGGTGTGTCCAGCAGGTAGTTCCGGCGAGCTCGGCAGGTGGTTCCGGCATGTCCGGAACATGGTTCTGGCAAGTCTGAGAGATGGTTCCGGCATGCCCGACGGGTGATTCCAGAGTGTCCGGCATGTGGTTCTGGCACCTCTGAGAGGTGGTTCCCTCATGCCCGGCAGTTGGTTACGGAGTGTCTGCCGAGTGGTTCTGGAGTAGCCGGCAGGTGATTCTGGCGTATCCAGCAGGTGGTTCTGGGGAGTGGATCAGGTGGTTCCGGCCTACTCGGAAGGTGGTACCGGCGTGTCCGGAACATGGTTCTGGCACCTCTGAGAGTTGGTTCCGGCATGCCCGACAGGTGATTCCGGAGTGTCCGCCACGTGGTTCTGGCGTACCCGGCAGGTGATTTTGGCGTGTCTGGCAGGTGTTTCTTGCAAGTCGAGCATTTGGCTCAGGCATGCTCAGCAGGTGCTTCCGGCGTGTCTGGCACGTGGTTCTGCTGTGTTGGAGAGCTGGTTATGGCATGTCCGGCAGATGATTCCGGAGTGTCCACCAAGTGGTTGTGGCATACCCGGCAGGTGATTTTAGCGTGTCAGGTAGGTGGTTCGAGGGAGTCGAGTAGGTGGTTCCGGCGTGTTCGGCAGGTGGTTCAGGCGGGTCTGGCAGGTGGTTTCGGTCTGTTCGGGGTGTGGTTCCGGCATCTCAGGTACATGGTTCTGGCACGTCTGATAGGTGGTTCCGGCCGGCCAGACAGGTGTTTCCATGTTGTCCGCCAAGTGGTTCTGGCATAGCTGGCAGGTCATTTTGCATGTCCGGCGGTGGTTCTGGCGAGTCGAGCCGGTGGCTCCGGAGTGTCCAGCAGGTGTTTCCTGTCTGTCCGGCAGGTGCTTCTGGCATGTCCGGAACATGGTTCTGGCACGTCTGAGAGATGGTTCCGGCATGCCCGGCAGGTGATTCCGGAGTGTCCGGCATGTGGTTCTGGCACCTCTGAGAGGTGGTTCCGGCATGCTCGGCAGTTGGTTACGGAGTGTCTGCCGAGTGGTTCTGGAGTAGCCGGCAGGTGATTTTGGCGTGTCAGGCAGGTGTTTCTTGCAAGTCGAGCATTTGGCTCAGGCATGCTCAGCAGGTGCTTCCGGCGTGTCTGGCACGTGGTTCTGGTGTGTCTGACAGCTGGTTCTGGCATGTGCGGCAGATGATTATGGAGTGTCCACCAAGTGGTTCTCGTATACCCGGCAGGTGATTTGAGCGTGTCAGGTAGGTGGTTCCGGCGAGTCAAGTAGGTGGTTCCGGTGTGCTCGGCAGGTGGTTCAGGCGGGTCTGGCAGGTGGTTTCGGACTGTTCGGGGTGTGGTTCCGGCATCTCAGGCACATGGTTCTGGCACGTCTGATAGGTGGTTCCGGCCAGCCCGACAGGTGTTTCCATGGTGTCCGTCAAGTGGTTCCGGCATAGCTGGGAGGTGATGTTGGCCTGACCGGCAGGTGGTTCCAGCCAGCCCGGCAGGTGATTCCGAAGGGTTCACCAAATGGTTGTGGCGTAGCCGGCAGATGATTTTTCGTGTGCACCAGGTGTTTCCGGTCTGTCCGGCAGGTGGTTCTGGCGTGACCGGCATGAGGTTCTGGCACGTCTGAGAGTTGGTTCCGGGATGCCCGACAGGTGATTCCGGAGTGTCCGCTGCGTGGTTCTGGCGTACCCGGCAGGTGATTTTGGCGTGTCTGGCAGGTGCTTCTTGCCAGTCGAGCATGTGGCTCAGGCATGCTCAGCAGGTGCTTCCGGCGTGTCTGGCACGTGGTTCTGGTGTGTCTGAGAGCTGGTTCAGGCATGTCCGGCAGATGATTCCGGAGTGTCCACCAAGTGGTTGTGGCATACCCGGCAGGTGATTTTAGCGTGTCAGGTACGTGGTTCCAGCGAGTCGAGTAGGTGGTTCCGGAGTGCTCGGCAGGTGGTTCAGGCGGGTCTGGCAGGTGGTTTCGGTCTGCTCGGGGTGTGGTTCCGGCATCTCAGGAACATGGTTCTGGCACGTCTGATAGGTGGTTCCGGCCGGCCCGACAGGTGTTTCCATGGTGTCTGCCAAGTGGTTCTGGCATAGCTGGCAGGTGATGTTGGCGTGACCGGCAGGTGGTTCAAGCCAGCCCGGCAGGTGATTCCGAAGAGTTCACCAAATGGTTGTGGCGGAGCCGGCAGGTGATTTTGGCGTGTCCAGCAGGTTGTTTTGGCGAGTCAAGCAGGTGGTTCTGGCGTGCTCGGCAGGTGCTTCCGGTGTCATTGGCATGTGGTTCCGGCATGTCTGAGAGGTGGTTCCGCCATGCCCGGCAGGTGAATCCGGAGTGTTCGCCTAGTGGTTCTGGCGTAGCCGGGAGGTGATTTTGCATGTCCGGCAATGGTTCCGGCGAGTCAAGCCGGTGGTTCCGGCATGTCCGGGAGGTGGTTCCGGCATGTCCAGCACGTGCTTCCAGCATGCCCTGCAGGTGATTCCGGAGTGTCCGGCATGTGGTTCTGGCACCTCTGAGAGGTGGTTCCGGCATGCCCGGCAGCTGATACCGGAGTCTCCGGCATTTGGTTCTGGCGCCTCTGAGAGGTGGTTACGGAATGCCTGGCCTGTGCTTCCGGATTGTCTGCTGATTGGTTCTGGCGTAGCCGGCAGTTGATTTTGACGTGTCCACTAGGTGGTTCTGGGGAGTGGATCAGCTGGTTCCGGCATACTCGGCAGGTGGTACCGGCGTGTCCAGAACATGGTTCTGGCAAGTCTGAGAGGTGGTTCCGGCACGCCCGACAGGTGATTCTGGAGCGTCCGCCCAGTGTTTCTGGCGTACCCGGCAGGTGATTTTGGCATGTCCGACAGGTGTATATTGCGAGTCGAGCAGGTGCCTCAGGCATGCTCAGCTGGTGCTTCCGGTGTCTCTGGCACGTGGTTCTGGTGTGTCTGAGAGCTGGTTCTGGCATGTCTGGCAGATGATTCCGGAGTGTCCACCAAGTGGTTCTTGTATACCTGGCAGGTGATTTTGGCGTGTCAGGAAGTTGGTTCCAGCTAGTTGAGCAGGTGGATCAGGCGTGCTTGCCAGGGGCTTCAGGCGGGTCTGGCAGGTGGTTTCGGTCTCTTCGGGGAGTGTTTCCGGCATCTCAGGCTCATGGTTCTGGCACGTCTGAGAGGTGGTTCCGGCCGGCCCGACGGGTGTTTCCATGGTGTCCGCCAAGTGGTTCTGGCATAGCTGGCAGGTGATATTGGCATGACCGGCAGGTGGTTCCAGCAAGCCCGGCAGGTGATTCCGAAGAGTTCACCAAATGGTTGTGGCGTAGCCGGCAGGTGATTTTGGCGTGTCCAGCAGGTGGTTTTGGAGAGTCGAGCAGGTGGTTCTGGCGTGCTCGGCAGGTGCTTCCGGTGTCATTGGCATGTGGTTCCGGCATGTCTGAGAGGTGGATCCGGCATGCCCGGCAGGTGGTTCCAGAGAGTCTGCCGAGTGGTACGGGAGCCAGCCCGGCAGGTGATTCCGAAGAGTTCACCAAATGGTTGTGGCGTACCCGGCAGGTGATTTTGGCGTGTCAGGAAGGTGGTTCCGGCTAGTTGAGAGGTGGATCAGGCGTGCTCGCCAGGGGGTTCAGGCGGGTCTGGCAGGTGGTTTCGGTCTGTTCGGGGAGTGGTTCCGGCATCTCAGGCACATGGTTATGGCACGTCTGAGAGGTGGTTCCGGCAGGCCCGACAGGTGTTTCCGGAGTGTCCGCCAAGTGGTTCTGGCATAGCTGATAGGTGATGTTGGCGTGACCGGCAGGTGGTTCCAGCCATCCCGGCAGGAGATTCCGGAGTGTCTCCCGGTGGTTCTGTCATAGCCGGCAGGTGATTTTTGCGTGTCCTGCGGGTGGTTTTGGCGAGTCGAGCAGGTGGTTCTGGCGTGCTCGGCAGGTGCTTCCGGTGTCATTGGCATGTGGTTCCGGCATGTCTGAGAGGTCGTTCCGCCATGCCCGGCAGGTGATTCCGGAGTGTTCGCCAAGTGGTTCTGGCGTAGCCGGCAGGTGATTTTGCATGTCCGGCAATAGTTCCGGCGAGTCGAGCCGGTGGTTCCGGCATGTCCAGCACATCGTTCCGGCATGCCCGGCAGGTGATTCCGGAGTTTCCGGCATGTGGTTCTGTCACCTCTGAGAGGTGGTTCCGGCACGCCCGACAGGTGATTCTGCAGCGTCCGCCAAGTGTTTCTGGCGTACCCGGCAGGTGATTTTGGCTTGTCCGACAGGTGTTTCTTGCGAGTCGAGCAGGTGGCTCAGGCATGCTCAGCAGGTGCTTCCGGCGTCTCTGGCACGTGGTTCTGGTGTGTCTGAGAGCTGGTTCTGGCATGTCTGGCAGATGATTCCGGAGTGTCCACCAAGTGGTTCTCGTATAACTGGCAGGTGATTTTGGCGTGTCAGGAAGGTGGTTCCGGCTAGTTGAGCAGGTGGATCAGGCGTGCTCGCCAGGGGGTTCAGGCGGGTCTGGCAGGTGGTTTCGGTCTGTTCGGGGAGTGGTTCCGGCATCTCAGGCACATGGTTCTGGCACGTCTGAGAGGTGGTTCCGGCCGGCCCGAAAGGTGTTTCCGGAGTGTCCGCCAAGTGGTTCTGGCGTAGCTGAAAGGTGATGTTGGCGTGACAGGCAGGTGGTTCCAGCCAGCCCGGCAGGTGATTCCGGAGTGTCTGCCGAGTGGTTCTCTCATAGCCGGCAGGTGATTTTGGCGTGTCCAGCAGGTGGTTTTGGCGAGTCGAGCAGGTGGTTCTGGTGTGCTCGGCAGGTGCTTCCAGTGTCATTGGCATGTGGTTCCGGCATGTCTGAGAGGTGGTTCCGCCATGCCCGGCAGGTGATTCCGGAGTGTTCGCCAAGTGGTTCTGGCGTAGCCGGCAGGTGATTTTGCATGTCCGGCAATGGTTCCGGGGAGTCGAGCCGGTGGTTCCGGCACGCCCGGCAGGTGATTCCGGAGTGTGCGGCATGTGGTTCTGGCACCTCTGAGAGGTGGTTCCGGCATGCCCAGCAGGTGATACCGGAATGTCCGGCATTTGGTTCTGGCACCTTTGAGAGGTGGTTCCGGCATGCCCAGCAGGTGGTTCCGGAGTGTCTGCCGAGTGGTTCTGGCATAGCCGGCAGGTGATTCTGGCGTGTCCAGCAGGTGGTTCTGGGGAGTGGATCAGGTGGTTCCGGCATACTCGGCAGGTGGTACCGGCGTGTCCGGAACATGGTTCTGGCAAGTCTGAGAGGTGGTTCCGGCATGCCCGACAGATGATTCCGGAGTGTTCGCCAAGTGGTTCTGGCGTATCCGGCAGGTCATTTTGCATGTCCGGCGGTGGTTCCGGCAAGTCGAGCCGGTGGTTCCGGCGTGTCCAGCAGGTGTTTCCTGTCTGTCTGGCAGGTGCTTCTGGCGTGTCCGGCACGAGGTTCTGGCACGTCTGAGAGTTGGTTCCGGCATGCCCGGCAGGTGATACCGGAGTGTCCGCCACGTGGTTCTGGCGTACCCGGCAGGTGATTTTAGCGTGTCAGGTAGGTGGTTCCAGCGAGTAGAGTAGGTGGTTCCGGCGTGCTCGGCAGGTGGTTCAGGCGGGTCCGGCATGTGGTTTCGGTCTTTTCGGGGTGTGGTTCCGGCATCTCAGGCACATGGTCCTGGCACGTCTGATACGTGGTTCCGGCCGGCCCGACAGGTGTTTCCATGGTGTCCGACAAGTGGTTCTGGCATAGCTGGCAGGTGATGTTGGCGTGACCGGCAGGTGGTTCCAGCCAGCCCGGCAGGTGATTCCGAAGAGTTCACCAAATCGTTGTGGCGTAGCAGGCAGGTGATTTTCGCGTGTCCAGCAGGTGGTTTTGGCGAGTCGAGCAGGTGGTTCTGGAGTGCTCGGCAGGTGCTTCCGGTGTCATTGGCATGTGGTTCCGGCATGTCTGAGAGGTGGTTCCGCCATGCCCGGCAGGTGAATCCGGAGTGTTCGCCTAGTGGTTCTGGCGTAGCCGGGAGGTGATTTTGCATGTCCGGCAGTGGTTCCGGCGAGTCAAGCCGGTGGTTCCGGCATGTCCGGGAGGTGGTTCCGGCATGTCCAGCACGTGCTTCCAGCATGCCCTGCAGGTGATTCCGGAGTGTCCAGCATGTGGTTCTGGCACCTCTGAGAGGTGGTTCCGGCATTCCCGGCAGCTGATACCGGAGTGTCCGGCATTTGGTTCTGGCACCTCTGAGAGGTGGTTACGGAATGCCTGACCTGTGCTTCCGGATTGTCTGCTGATTGGTTCTGGCGTAGCCGGCAGTTGATTTTGACGTGTCCACTAGGTGGTTCTGGGGAGTGGATCAGCTGGTTCCGGCATACTCGGCAGGTGGTACCGGCGTGTCCAGAACATGGTTCTGGCAAGTCTGAGAGGTGGTTCCGGCACGCCCGACAGGTGATTCTGGAGCGTCCGCCCAGTGTTTCTGGCGTACCCGGCAGGGGATTTTGGCATGTCCGACAGGTGTATATTGCGAGTCGAGCAGGTGCCTCAGGCATGCTCAGCTGGTGCTTCCGGTGTCTCTGGCACGTGGTTCTGGTGTGTCTGAGAGCTGGTTCTGGCATGTCTGGCAGATGATTCCGGAGTGTCCACCAAGTGGTTCTTGTATACCTGGCAGGTGATTTTGGCGTGTCAGGAAGTTGGTTCCAGCTAGTTGAGCAGGTGGATCAGGCGTGCTTGCCAGGGGCTTCAGGCGGGTCTGGCAGGTGGTTTCGGTCTCTTCGGGGAGTGTTTCCGGCATCTCAGGCTCATGGTTCTGGCACGTCTGAGAGGTGGTTCCGGCCGGCCCGACGGGTGTTTCCATGGTGTCCGCCAAGTGGTTCTGGCATAGCTGGCAGGTGATATTGGCATGACCGGCAGGTGGTTCCAGCAAGCCCGGCAGGTGATTCCGAAGAGTTCACCAAATGGTTGTGGCGTAGCCGGCAGGTGATTTTGGCGTGTCCAGCAGGTGGTTTTGGAGAGTCGAGCAGGTGGTTCTGGCGTGCTCGGCAGGTGCTTCCGGTGTCATTGGCATGTGGTTCCGGCATGTCTGAGAGGTGGATCCGGCATGCCCGGCAGGTGGTTCCAGAGAGTCTGCCGAGTGGTACGGGAGCCAGCCCGGCAGGTGATTCCGAAGAGTTCACCAAATGGTTGTGGCGTACCCGGCAGGTGATTTTGGCGTGTCAGGAAGGTGGTTCCGGCTAGTTGAGAGGTGGATCAGGCGTGCTCGCCAGGGGGTTCAGGCGGGTCTGGCAGGTGGTTTCGGTCTGTTCGGGGAGTGGTTCCGGCATCTCAGGCACATGGTTATGGCACGTCTGAGAGGTGGTTCCGGCAGGCCCGACAGGTGTTTCCGGAGTGTCCGCCAAGTGGTTCTGGCATAGCTGATAGGTGATGTTGGCGTGACCGGCAGGTGGTTCCAGCCATCCCGGCAGGAGATTCCGGAGTGTCTCCCGGTGGTTCTGTCATAGCCGGCAGGTGATTTTTGCGTGTCCTGCGGGTGGTTTTGGCGAGTCGAGCAGGTGGTTCTGGCGTGCTCGGCAGGTGCTTCCGGTGTCATTGGCATGTGGTTCCGGCATGTCTGAGAGGTGGTTACGCCATGCCCGGCAGGTGATTCCGGAGTGTTCCCCAAGTGGTTCTGGCGTAGCCGGCAGGTGATTTTGCATGTCCGGCAATGGTTCCGGCTAGTCGAGCCGGTGGTTCCGGCATGTCCAGCAGGTGGTTCCGGCACGCCCGGCAGGTGATTCCGGAGTGTGCGGCATGTGGTTCTGGCACCTCTGAGAGGTGGTTCCGGCATGCCCAGCAGGTGATACCGGAATGTCCGGCATTTGGTTCTGGCACCTTTGAGAGGTGGTTCCGGAATGCCTGGCATGTGATTCGGGAGTGTCTGCCGAGTGGTTCTGGCGTAGCCGGCAGGTGATTTTGCATGTCCGGCAATGGTTCCGGCGAGTCGAGCCGGTGGTTCCGGCATGCCCAGCAGGTGATACGGGAATGTCTGGCATTTGGTTCTGGCACCACTGAGAGGTGGTTCCGGAATGCCAGGCCTGTGATTCCGGAGTGTCTGCCGAGTGGTTCTGGCGTAGCCGGCAGTTGATTTTGGCATGTCCACTAGGTCGTTCTGGGGAGTGGACCAGCTGGTTCCGGCATACTCGGCAGGTGGTACCGGTGTGTCCGGAACATGGTTCTGGCAAGTCTGAGAGGTGGTTCCGGCATGCCCGACAGGTGATTCCGGAGTGTTCGCCAAGAGGTTCTGGCGTAGCCAGCAGGTCATTTTGCATTTCCAGCGGTGGTTCCGGCGAGTCGAGCCGGTGGTTCCGGCGTGTCCAGCAGGTGGTTCTGGCGTGACCGGCACGAGGTTCTGGCACGTCTGAGAGTTGGTTCCGGCATGCCCGACAGGTGATTCCGGAGTGTCCGCCACGTGGTTCTGGCGTTCCCGGCAGGTGATTTTGGCGTGTCTGGCAGGTGTTTCTTGCCAGTCGAGCATTTGGCTCAGGCATGCTCAGCAGGTGATTCCGGCGTGTCTGGCACGTGGTTCTGGTGTGTCTGAGAGCTGGTTCTGGCATGTCCGGCAGATGATTCCGGAGTGTCCACCCAGTGGTTGTGGCATACCCGGCAGGTGATTTTAGCGTGTCAGGTAGGTGGTTCCAGCGAGTCGTGTAGGTGGATCACGCGTGCTCGCCAGGGGGTTCAGGCGGGTCTGGCAGGTGGTTTCGGTCTGTTCGGGGAGTGGTTCCGGCATCTCATGCACATGGTTCTGGCACGTCTGAGAGGTGGTTCCGGCCGGCCCGACAGGTGTTTCCGGAGTGTCTGCCAAGTGGTTCTGGCGTAGCTGAAAGTTGATGTTGGCGTGAGCGGCAGGTGGTTCCAGCCAGCCAGGCAGGTGATTCCGGAGTGTCTGCCGAGTGTTTCTGGCGTAGCCGGCAGGTGATTTTGGCGTGTCCAGAGGGTGGTTTTGGCGAGTCGAGCAGGTGGTTCTGGCGTGCTCGGCAGGTGCTTCCGGTGTCATTGGCATGTGGTTCCGGCATGTCTGAGAGGTGGTTCCGCCATGCCCAGCAGGTGATTCCGGAGTGTTCGCCAAGTGATTCTGGCGTAGCCGGCAGGTGATTTTGCATGTCCGGCAACGGTTCCGGCGAGTCGAGCCGGTGGTTCAGGCATGTCCGGCAGGTGGTTCCGGCATGCCCGGCAGGTGATTCCGGAGTGTCAGGCATGTTGTTCTGGCACCTCTGAGAGGTGGTTCCGGCATGCCCGGCAGGTGATACCGGAGTGTCCGGCATTTGGTTCTGGCACCTCTGAGAGGTGGTTCCGGAATGCCTGGCATGTGATTCCGGAGTGTCTGCTGAGTGGTTCTGGCGTTGCCGGCAGTTGATATTGGCGTGTCCACTAGGTGGTTCTGGGGAGTGGATCAGCTGGTTCCGGCATACTCGGCAGGTTGTACCGGTGTGTCCAGAACATGGTTCTGGCAAGTCTGAGAGGTGGTTCCGGCACGCCCGACAGGTGATTCCGGAGCGTCCGCTAAGTCTTTCTGGCGTACCCGGCAGGTGATTTTGGCATGTCCGACAGGTGTTTCTTGCGAGTCGAGCAGGTGGCTCAGGCATGCTCAGCTGGTGCTTCCGGCGTCTCTGGCACGTGGTTCTGGTGTGTCTGAGACCTGGTTCTGGCATGTCTGGCAGATGATTCCGGAGTGTCCACCAAGTGGTTCTGGTATACCTGGCAGGTGATTTTGGCGTGTCAGGAAGGTAGTTCCGGCTAGTTGAACAGGTGGATCAGGCGTGCTTGTCAGGGGTTTCAGGCGGGTCTGGCAGGTGGTTTCGGTCTGTTCGGGGAGTGGTTCCGGCATCTCAGGCACATGGTTCTGGCACGTCTGAGAGGTGGTTCCGGCAGGCCCGACAGGTGTTTCCGGAGTGTCCGCCAAGTGGTTCTGGCGTAGCTGAAAGGTGATGTTGGCGTGACCGGCAGGTGGTTCCAGCCAGCCCGGCAGGTGATTCCGGAGTGTTCGCCAAGTGGTTCTGGCGTAGCCGGCAGGTGATTTTGCATGTCCGGCAATGGTTCCGGGGAGTCGAGCCGGTGGTTCCGGCACGCCCGGCAGGTGATTCCGGAGTGTGCGGCATGTGGTTCTGGCACCTCTGAGAGATGGTTCCGGCATGCCCAGCAGGTGATACCGGAATGTCCGGCATTTGGTTCTGGCACCTTTGAGAGGTGGTTCCGGCATGCCCAGCAGGTGGTTCCGGAGTGTCTGCCGAGTGGTTCTGGCATAGCCGGCAGGTGATTCTGGCGTGTCCAGCAGGTGGTTCTGGGGAGTGGATCAGGTGGTTCGGGCATACTCGGCAGGTGGTACCGGCGTGTCCGGAACATGGTTCTGGCAAGTCTGAGAGGTGGTTCCGGCATGCCCGACAGATGATTCCGGAGTGTTCGCCAAGTGGTTCTGGCGTATCCGGCAGGTCATTTTGCATGTCCGGCGGTGGTTCCGGCAAGTCGAGCCGGTGGTTCCGGCGTGTCCAGCAGGTGTTTCCTGTCTGTCTGGCAGGTGCTTCTGGCGTGTCCGGCACGAGGTTCTGGCACGTCTGAGAGTTGGTTCCGGCATGCCCGGCAGGTGATACCGGAGTGTCCGCCACGTGGTTCTGGCGTACCCGGCAGGTGATTTTAGCGTGTCAGGTAGGTGGTTCCAGCGAGTAGAGTAGGTGGTTCCGGCGTGCTCGGCAGGTGGTTCAGGCGGGTCTGGCATGTGGTTTCGGTCTTTTCGGGGTGTGGTTCCGGCATCTCAGGCACATGGTCCTGGCACGTCTGATACGTGGTTCCGGCCGGCCCGACAGGTGTTTCCATGGTGTCCGCCAAGTGGTTCTGGCATAGCTGGCAGGTGATGTTGGCGTGACCGGCAGGTGGTTCCAGCCAGCCCGGCAGGTGATTCCGGAGTGTTCGCCAAGTGGTTCTGGCGTAGCCGGCAGGTGATTTTGCATGTCCGGCAATGGTTCCGGGGAGTCGAGCCGGTGGTTCCGGCACGCCCGGCAGGTGATTCCGGAGTGTGCGGCATGTGGTTCTGGCACCTCTGAGAGATGGTTCCGGCATGCCCAGCAGGTGATACCGGAATGTCCGGCATTTGGTTCTGGCACCTTTGAGAGGTGGTTCCGGCATGCCCAGCAGGTGGTTCCGGAGTGTCTGCCGAGTGGTTCTGGCATAGCCGGCAGGTGATTCTGGCGTGTCCAGCAGGTGGTTCTGGGGAGTGGATCAGGTGGTTCGGGCATACTCGGCAGGTGGTACCGGCGTGTCCGGAACATGGTTCTGGCAAGTCTGAGAGGTGGTTCCGGCATGCCCGACAGATGATTCCGGAGTGTTCGCCAAGTGGTTCTGGCGTATCCGGCAGGTCATTTTGCATGTCCGGCGGTGGTTCCGGCAAGTCGAGCCGGTGGTTCCGGCGTGTCCAGCAGGTGTTTCCTGTCTGTCTGGCAGGTGCTTCTGGCGTGTCCGGCACGAGGTTCTGGCACGTCTGAGAGTTGGTTCCGGCATGCCCGGCAGGTGATACCGGAGTGTCCGCCACGTGGTTCTGGCGTACCCGGCAGGTGATTTTAGCGTGTCAGGTAGGTGGTTCCAGCGAGTAGAGTAGGTGGTTCCGGCGTGCTCGGCAGGTGGTTCAGGCGGGTCTGGCATGTGGTTTCGGTCTTTTCGGGGTGTGGTTCCGGCATCTCAGGCACATGGTCCTGGCACGTCTGATACGTGGTTCCGGCCGGCCCGACAGGTGTTTCCATGGTGTCCGCCAAGTGGTTCTGGCATAGCTGGCAGGTGATGTTGGCGTGACCGGCAGGTGGTTCCAGCCAGCCCGGCAGGTGATTCCGAAGAGTTCACCAAATCGTTGTGGCGTAGCAGGCAGGTGATTTTCGCGTGTCCAGCAGGTGGTTTTGGCGAGTCGAGCAGGTGGTTCTGGAGTGCTCGGCAGGTGCTTCCGGTGTCATTGGCATGTGGTTCCGGCATGTCTGAGAGGTGGTTCCGCCATGCCCGGCAGGTGATTCCGGAGTGTTCGCCAAGTGGTTCTGGCGTAGCCGGCAGCTGATTTTGCATGTCCGGCAATGGTTCCGGCTAGTCGAGCCGGTGGTTCCGGCATGTCCGGCAGGTGGTTCCGGCATGCCCGGCAGGTGATTCCGGAGTGTCCGGCATGTGGTTCTGGCACCTCTGAGAGGTGGTTCCGGCATGCCCGGCAGTTGGTTACGGAGTGTCTGCCGAGTGGTTCTGGAGTAGCCGGCAGGTGATTTTGGCGTGTCTGGCAGGTGTTTCTTGCAAGTCGAGCATTTGGCTCAGGCATGCTCAGCAGGTGCTTCCGGCGTGTCTGGCACGTGGTTCTGGTGTGTCTGACAGCTGGTTCTGGCATGTCCGGCAGATGATTCCGGAGTGTCCACCAAGTGGTTCTCGTATACCCGGCAGGTGATTTTAGCGTGTCAGGTAGGTGGTTCCGGCGAGTCAAGTAGGTGGTTCCGGTGTGCTCGGCAGGTGGTTCAGGCGGGTCTGGCAGGTGGTTTCGGACTGTTCGGGGTGTGGTTCCGGCATCTCAGGCACATGGTTCTGGCACGTCTGATAGGTGGTTCCGGCCGGCCCGACAGGTGTTTCCATGGTGTCCGTCAAGTGGTTCCGGCATAGCTGGGAGGTGATGTTGGCCTGACCGGCAGGTGATTCCAGCCAGCCCGGCAGGTGATTCCGAAGGGTTCACCAAATGGTTGTGGCGTAGCCGGCAGGTGATTTTTCGTGTGCACCAGGTGTTTCTGGTCTGTCCGGCAGGTGGTTCTGGCGTGACCGGCATGAGGTTCTGGCACGTCTGAGAGTTGGTTCCGGGATGCCCAACATGTGATTCCGGAGTGTCCGCTGCGTGGTTCTGGCGTACCCGGCAGGTGATTTTGGCGTGTCTGGCAGGTGCTTCTTGCCAGTCAAGCATGTGGCTCAGGCATGCTCAGCAGGTGCTTCCGGCGTGTCTGGCACGTGGTTCTGGTGTGTCTGAGAGCTGGTTCAGGCATGTCCGGCAGATGATTCCGGAGTGTCCACCAAGTGGTTGTGGCATACCCGGCAGGTGATTTTAGCGTGTCAGGTACATGGTTCCAGCGAGTCGAGTAGGTGGTTCCGGCGTGCTCGGCAGGTGGTTCAGGCGGGTCTGGCAGGTGGTTTCGGTCTTTTCGGGGTGTGGTTCCGGCATCTCAGGCACATGGTTCTGGCACGTCTGAGAGGTGGTTCCGGCCGGCCCGACAGGTTTTTCCATGGTGTCCGCCAAGTGGTTCTGGCATAGCTGGCAGGTGATGTTGGCGTGACCGGCAGGTGGTTCAAGCCAGCCCGGCAGGTGATTCCGAAGAGTTCACCAAATGGTTGTGGCGTAGCCGGCAGGTGATTTTGGCGTGTCCAGCAGGGTTGTTTTGGCGAGTCAAGCAGGTGGTTCTGGCGTGCTCGGCAGGTGCTTCCGGTGTCATTGGCATGTGGTTCCGGCATGTCTGAGAGGTGGTTCCGCCATGCCCGGCAGGTGAATCCGGAGTGTTCGCCTAGTGGTTCTGGCGTAGCCGGGAGGTGATTTTGCATGTCCGGCAATGGTTCCGGCGAGTCAAGCCGGTGGTTCCGGCATGTCCGGGAGGTGGTTCCGGCATGTCCAGCACGTGCTTCCAGCATGCCCTGCAGGTGATTCCGGAGTGTCCAGCATGTGGTTCTGGCACCTCTGAGAGGTGGTTCCGGCATTCCCGGCAGCTGATACCGGAGTCTCCGGCATTTGGTTCTGGCACCTCTGAGAGGTGGTTACGGAATGCCTGGCCTGTGCTTCCGGATTGTCTGCTGATTGGTTCTGGCGTAGCCGGCAGTTGATTTTGACGTGTCCACTAGGTGGTTCTGGGGAGTGGATCAGCTGGTTCCGGCATACTCGGCTGGTGGTACCGGCCTGTCCAGAACATGGTTCTGGCAAGTCTGAGAGGTGGTTCCGGCACGCCCGACAGGTGATTCTGGAGCGTCCGCCCAGTGTTTCTGGCGTACCCGGCAGGTGATTTTGGCATGTCCGACAGGTGTATATTGCGAGTCGAGCAGATGCCTCAGGCATGCTCAGCTGGTGCTTCCGGTGTCTCTGGCACGTGGTTCTGGTGTGTCTGAGAGCTGGTTCTGGCATGTCTGGCAGATGATTCCGGAGTGTCCACCAAGTGGTTCTTGTATACCTGGCAGGTGATTTTGGCGTGTCAGGAAGTTGGTTCCAGCTAGTTGAGCAGGTGGATCAGGCGTGCTTGCCAGGGGCTTCAGGCGGGTCTGGCAGGTGGTTTCGGTCTCTTCGGGGAGTGTTTCCGGCATCTCAGGCTCATGGTTCTGGCACGTCTGAGAGGTGGTTCCGGCCGGCCCGACGGGTGTTTCCATGGTGTCCGCCAAGTGGTTCTGGCATAGCTGGCAGGTGATATTGGCATGACCGGCAGGTGGTTCCAGCAAGCCCGGCAGGTGATTCCGAAGAGTTCACCAAATGGTTGTGGCGTAGCCGGCAGGTGATTTTGGCGTGTCCAGCAGGTGGTTTTGGAGAGTCGAGCAGGTGGTTCTGGCGTGCTCGGCAGGTGCTTCCGGTGTCATTGGCATGTGGTTCCGGCATGTCTGAGAGGTGGATCCGGCATGCCCGGCAGGTGGTTCCAGAGAGTCTGCCGAGTGGTACGGGAGCCAGCCCGGCAGGTGATTCCGAAGAGTTCACCAAATGGTTGTGGCGTAGCCGGCAGGTGATTTTGGCGTGTCAGGAAGGTGGTTCCGGCTAGTTGAGAGGTGGATCAGGCGTGCTCGCCAGGGGTTTCAGGCGGGTCTGGCAGGTGGTTTCGGTCTGTTCGGGGAGTGGTTCCGGCATCTCAGGCACATGGTTATGGCACGTCTGAGAGGTGGTTCCGGCAGGCCCGACAGGTGTTTCCGGAGTGTCCGCCAAGTGGTTCTGGCATAGCTGATAGGTGATGTTGGCGTGACCGGCAGGTGGTTCCAGCCATCCCGGCAGGAGATTCCGGAGTGTCTCCCGGTGGTTCTGTCATAGCCGGCAGGTGATTTTTGCGTGTCCTGCGGGTGGTTTTGGCGAGTCGAGCAGGTGGTTCTGGCGTGCTCGGCAGGTGCTTCCGGTGTCATTGGCATGTGGTTCCGGCATGTCTGAGTGGTGGTTACGCCATGCCCGGCAGGTGATTCCGGAGTGTTCCCCAAGTGGTTCTGGCGTAGCCGGCAGGTGATTTTGCATGTCCGGCAATGGTTCCGGCGAGTCGAGCCGGTGGTTCCGGCATGTCCAGCAGGTGGTTCCGGCACGCCCGGCAGGTGATTCCGGAGTGTGCGGCATGTGGTTCTGGCACCTCTGAGAGGTGGTTCCGGCATGCCCAGCAGGTGATACCGGAATGTCCGGCATTTGGTTCTGGCACCTTTGAGAGGTGGTTCCGGAATGCCTGGCATGTGATTCGGGAGTGTCTGCCGAGTGGTTCTGGCGTAGCCGGCAGGTGATTTTGCATGTCCGGCAATGGTTCCGGCGAGTCGAGCCGGTGGTTCCGGCATGCCCAGCAGGTGATACGGGAATGTCTGGCATTTGGTTCTGGCACCACTGAGAGGTGGTTCCGGAATGCCTGGCCTGTGATTCCGGAGTGTCTGCCGAGTGGTTCTGGCGTAGCCGGCAGTTGATTTTGGCATGTCCACTAGGTCGTTCTGGGGAGTGGATCAGCTGGTTCCGGCATACTCGGCAGGTGGTACCGGTGTGTCCGGAACATGGTTCTGGCAAGTCTGAGAGGCGGTTCCGGCATGCCCGACAGGTGATTCCGGAGTGTTCGCCAAGAGGTTCTGGCGTAGCCAGCAGGTCATTTTGCATTTCCAGCGGTGGTTCCGGCGAGTCGAGCCGGTGGTTCCGGCGTGTCCGGCAGGTGGTTCTGGCGTGACCGGCACGAGGTTCTGACACGTCTGAGAGTTGGTTCCGGCATGCCCGACAGGTGATTCCGGAGTGTCCGCCACGTGGTTCTGGCGTTCCCGGCAGGTGATTTTGGCGTGTCTGGCAGGTGTTTCTTGCCAGTCGAGCATTTGGCTCAGGCATGCTCAGCAGGTGATTCCGGCGTGTCTGGCACGTGGTTCTGGTGTGTCTGAGAGCTGGTTCTGGCATGTCCGGCAGATGATTCCGGAGTGTCCACCCAGTGGTTGTGGCATACCCGGCAGGTGATTTTAGCGTGTCAGGTAGGTGGTTCCAGCGAGTCGTGTAGGTGGATCACGCGTGCTCGCCAGGGGGTTCAGGCGGGTCTGGCAGGTGGTTTCGGTCTGTTCGGGGAGTGGTTCCGGCATCTCATGCACATGGTTCTGGCACGTCTGAGAGGTGGTTCCGGCCGGCCCGACAGGTGTTTCCGGAGTGTCTGCCAAGTGGTTCTGGCGTAGCTGAAAGTTGATGTTGGCGTGAGCGGCAGGTGGTTCCAGCCAGCCAGGCAGGTGATTCCGGAGTGTCTGCCGAGTGTTTCTGGCGTAGCCGGCAGGTGATTTTGGCGTGTCCAGAGGGTGGTTTAGGCGAGTCGAGCAGGTGGTTCTGGCGTGCTCGGCAGGTGCTTCCGGTGTCATTGGCATGTGGTTCCGGCATGTCTGAGAGGTGGTTCCGCCATGCCCGGCAGGTGATTCCGGAGTGTTCGCCAAGTGATTCTGGCGTAGCCGGCAGGTGATTTTGCATGTCCGGCAATGGTTCCGGCGAGTCGAGCCGGTGGTTCAGGCATGTCCGGCAGGTGGTTCCGGCATGCCCGGCAGGTGATTCCGGAGTGTCAGGCATGTTGTTCTGGCACCTCTGAGAGGTGGTTCCGGCATGCCCGGCAGGTGATACCGGAGTGTCCGGCATTTGGTTCTGGCACCTCTGAGAGGTGGTTCCGGAATGCCTGGCATGTGATTCTGGAGTGTCTGCTGAGTGGTTCTGGAGTTGCCGGCAGTTGATATTGGCGTGTCCAATAGGTGGTTCTGGGGAGTGGATCAGCTGGTTCCGGCATACTCGGCAGGTTGTACCGGTGTGTCCAGAACATGGTTCTGGCAAGTCTGAGAGGTTGTTCCGGCACGCCCGACAGGTGATTCCGGAGCGTCCGCTAAGTCTTTCTGGCGTACCCGGCAGGTGATTTTGGCATGTCCGACAGGTGTTTCTTGCGAGTCGAGCAGGTGGCTCAGGCATGCTCAGCTGGTGCTTCCGGCGTCTCTGGCACGTGGTTCTGGTGTGTCTGAGACCTGGTTCTGGCATGTCCGGCAGATGATTCCGGAGTGTCCACCAAGTGGTTCTGGTATACCTGGCAGGTGATTTTGGCGTGTCAGGAAGGTAGTTCCGGCTAGTTGAACAGGTGGATCAGGCGTGCTTGTCAGGGGTTTCAGGCGGGTCTGGCAGGTGGTTTCGGTCTGTTCGGGGAGTGGTTCCGGCATCTCAGGCACATGGTTCTGGCACGTCTGAGAGGTGGTTCCGGCAGGCCCGACAGGTGTTTCCGGAGTGTCCGCCAAGTGGTTCTGGCGTAGCTGAAAGGTGATGTTGGCGTGACCGGCAGGTGGTTCCAGCCAGCCCGGCAGGTGATTCCGGAGTGTCTGCCGAGTGGTTCTGTCATAGCCGGCAGATGATTTTGGCGTGTCCAGCGGGTGTTTTTGGCGAGTCGAGCAGGTGGTTCTGGCGTTCTCGGCAGGTGCTTCCGGTGTCATTGGCATGTGGTTCCGGCATGTTTGAGAGGTGGTTCCGCCATGCCCAGCAGGTGATTCCGGAGTGTTCGCCAAGTGGTTCTGGCGTAGCCGGCAGGTGATTTTGCATGTCCGGCAATGGTTCCGGTGAGTCGAGCCGGTGGTTCCGGCATGTCCAGCAGGTGGTTCCGGCATGCCCGACAGGTGATTCCGGAGTGTTCGCCAAGTGGTTCTGGCGTAGCCGGCAGGTCATTTTGCATGTCCGGCGGTGGTTCTGGCGAGTCGAGCCGGTGGCTCCGGAGTGTCCAGCAGGTGTTTCCTGTCTGTCCGGCAGGTGCTTCTGGCATGTCCGGAACATGGTTCTGGCACGTCTTAGAGATGGTTCCGGCATGCCCGGCAGGTGATTCCGGAGTGTCCGGCATGTGGTTCTGGCACCTCTGAGAGGTGGTTCCGGCATGCCCGGCAGTTGGTTACGGAGTGTCTGCCGAGTGGTTCTGGAGTAGCCGGCAGGTGATTTTGGCGTGTCTGGCAGGTGTTTCTTGCAAGTCGAGCATTTGGCTCAGGCATGCTCAGCAGGTGCTTCCGGCGTGTCTGGCACGTGGTTCTGGTGTGTCTGACAGCTGGTTCTGGCATGTCCGGCAGATGATTCCGGAGTGTCCACCAAGTGGTTCTCGTATACCCGGCAGGTGATTTTAGCGTGTCAGGTAGGTGGTTCCGGCGAGTCAAGTAGGTGGTTCCGGTGTGCTCGGCAGGTGGTTCAGGCGGGTCTGGCAGGTGGTTTCGGACTGTTCGGGGTGTGGTTCCGGCATCTCAGGCACATGGTTCTGGCACGTCTGATAGGTGGTTCCGGCCGGCCCGACAGGTGTTTCCATGGTGTCCGTCAAGTGGTTCCGGCATAGCTGGGAGGTGATGTTGGCCTGACCGGCAGGTGATTCCAGCCAGCCCGGCAGGTGATTCCGAAGGGTTCACCAAATGGTTGTGGCGTAGCCGGCAGGTGATTTTTCGTGTGCACCAGGTGTTTCCGGTCTGTCCGGCAGGTGGTTCTGGCGTGACCGGCATGAGGTTCTGGCACGTCTGAGAGTTGGTTCCGGGATGCCCAACATGTGATTCCGGAGTGTCCGCTGCGTGGTTCTGGCGTACCCGGCAGGTGATTTTGGCGTGTCTGGCAGGTGCTTCTTGCCAGTCAAGCATGTGGCTCAGGCATGCTCAGCAGGTGCTTCCGGCGTGTCTGGCACGTGGTTCTGGTGTGTCTGAGAGCTGGTTCAGGCATGTCCGGCAGATGATTCCGGAGTGTCCACCAAGTGGTTGTGGCATACCCGGCAGGTGATTTTAGCGTGTCAGGTACATGGTTCCAGCGAGTCGAGTAGGTGGTTCCGGCGTGCTCGGCAGGTGGTTCAGGCGGGTCTGGCAGGTGGTTTCGGTCTGTTCGGGGTGTGGTTCCGGCATCTCAGGAACATGGTTCTGGCACGTCTGATAGGTGGTTCCGGCCGGCCCGACAGGTGTTTCCATGGTGTCCGCCAAGTGGTTCTGGCACAGCTGGCACGTGATGTTGGCGTGACCGGCAGGTGGTTCCAGCCAGCCCGACAGGTGATTCCGAAGAGTTCACCAAATGGTTGTGGCGTAGCTGGCAGGTGATTTTGGCGTGTGCAGCAGGTGGTTTTGGCGAGTCGAGCAGGTGGTTCTGGCGTGCTCGGCAGGTGCTTCCGGTGTCATTGGCATGTGGTTCCGGCATGTCTGAGAGGTGGTTCCGCCATGCCCGGCAGGTGATTCCGGAGCGTTCGCCAAGTCGTTCTGGCATAGCCGGCAGGTCATTTTGCATGTTCGGCAATGGTTCCGGCGAGTCGAGCCGGTTGTTCCGGCGTGTCCAGCAGGTGTTTCCGGTCTGTCCGGCAGGTGGTTCTAGCGTGACGGGCACGAGGTTCTGGCACGTCTGAGAGTTGGTTCCGGCATGCCCGACAGGTGATTCCGGAGTGTCTGCCATGTGGTTCTGGCGTACCCGGCAGGTGATTTTGGCGTGTCTCACAGGTGTTTCTTGCAAGTCGAGCATTTGGCTCAGGCATGATCAGCAGGTTCTTCTGGCGTGTCCGCCCCGTGGTTCTGGCGTACGCGGCAGGTGATTTTACCGTGTCAGGTAGGTGCTTCCGGCAAGTCGAGTAGGTGGTTCCGGCGTGCTCGGCAGGTGGTTCAACCGGGTCTGGCAGGTCGTTTCGGTCTGTTCGGGGTGTGGTTCCGGCATCTCAGGCACATGGTTCTGGCACGTCTGATAGGTGGTTCCGGCCGGGCCGAGAGGTGTTTCCATGGTGTCCGCCAAGTGGTTCTGGCATAGCTGGCAGGTGATGTTGGCGTGACCGGCAGGTGGTTCCAGCAAGCCCGGCAGGTGATTCCGAAGAGTTCACCAAATGGTTGTGGCGTAGCCGGCAGGTGATTTTGGCGTGTCCAGCAGGTGGTTTTGGCGAGTCGAGCAGGTGGTTCTGGCGTGCTCGGCAGGTGCTTCCGGTGTCATTGGCATGTGGTTCCGGCATGTCTGAGAGGTGGTTCCGCCATGCCCGGCAGGTGATTCCGGAGCGTTCGCCAAGTGGTTCTGGCGTACCCGGCAGGTGATTTTGCATGTTCGGCAATGGTTCCTGCGAGTCGAGGTGATGGTTCCGGCTTGTCCAGCAGGTGGTTCCGGCCTGCCCGGCAGGTGATTCCAGAGTGTCCGGCCTGTGGTTCTGGCACCTCTGAGAGGTGGCTCCGGCATGCCCGACAGGTGATTCCGGAGTGTCTGCCGAGTGGTTCTGGCGTAGCCGGCAGTTGATTTTGGCGTGTCCACTAGGTGGTTCTGGGGAGTGGATCAGCTGGTTCCAGCATTCTCGGCAGGAGGTACCCGCGTGTCCAGAACATGGTTCTGGCAAGTCTGAGAGGTGGTTCCGGCACGCCCGACAGGTAATTCCGGAGCGTCCGCCAAGTGTTTCTGGCGTACCCGGCAGGTGATTTTGGCATGTCCGACAGGTGTTTCTTGCGAGTCGATCAGGTGGCTCAGGAATGCTCAGCTGGTGCTTCCGGCGTCTCTGGCACGTGGTTCTGCTGTGTCTGAGAGCTGGTTGTGGCATGTCCGGCAGATGATTCCGGAGTGTCCACCAAGTGGTCCTGGTATACCTGGCAGGTGATTTTGGCGTGTCAGGAAGGTGGTTCCGGCTAGTTGAGCAGGTGGATCAGGCGTGCTCGCCAGGGGCTTCAGGCGGGTCTGGCAGGTGGTTTCGGTCTGTTGGAGAGTGGTTCCGGCATCTCAGGCACATGGTTCTGGCACGTCTGAGAGGTGGTTGCGGCCGGCCCGACAGGTGTTTCCGGAGTGTCCGCCAAGTATTTCTGGCGTAGCTGAAAGGTGATGTTGGCGTGACCGGCAGGTGGTTCCAGCCAGCCCGGCAGGTGAGTCCGGAGTGTCTGCCGAGTGGTTCTGGCGAAGCCGGCAGGTGATTTTGGCGTGTCCAGCAGGTGGTTCCGTCGAGCTCGGCAGGTGGTACCGGCGTGTCCGGAACATGGTTCTGGCACGTCTGAGAGATGGTTCCGGCATGCCCGGCAGGTGATTCCGGAGTGTCCGGCATGTGGTTCTGGCACCTCTGAGAGGTGGTTCCGGCATGCCCGGCAGGTGGTTCCGGAGTGTCTGCCGAGTGGTTCTGGCGTAGCCGGCAGGTGATTCTGGCGTGTCCAGCATGTGGTTCTGGGGAGTGGATCAGGTGGTTCCGGCATACTCGGCAGGTGGTACCGGCGTGTCTGGAACATGGTTCTGGCAAGTCTGAGAGGTGGTTCCGGCATGCCCGACAGGTGATTCTGGAGTGTTCGCCAAGTGGTTGTGACGTAGCCGGCAGGTCATTTTGCATGTCCGGCGGTGGTTCCGGCGAGTCGAGCCGGTGGTTCCTGCGTGTCCAGCAGGTGGTTCCGGTCTGTCCGGCAGGTGGTTCTGGCGTGTCCGGCACGAGGTCTGGCACGTCTGAGAGTTGGTTCCGGCATGCCCGACAGGTGATTTCGGAGTGTCTGCCACGTGGTTGTGGCGTACCCGGCAGGTGATTTTGGCGTTTCTGGCAGGTGTTTCTTGCAAGTCGAGCATTTGGCTCAGGCATGATCAGCAGGTGCTTCCGGCGTGTCCGGCACGTGGTTCTGCTCTTTCTGAGAGTTGGTTCCGGCATGCCCGACAGGTGATTCCGGAGCGTCCGCCAAGTGTTTCTGGCGTACCCGGCAGGTGATTTTCGCCTGTCCGACAGGTGTATCTTGCGAGTCGAGCAGGTGGCTGAGGCATGCTCAGCTGGTGCTTCCGGCGTCTCTGGCACGTGGTTCTGGTGTGTCTGAGAGCTGGTTCTGGCATCTCCAGCAGATGATTCCAGAGTGTCCACCAAGTTGTTCTTGTATACCTGGCAGGTGATTTTGGCGTGTCAGGAAGTGGGTTCCGGATAGTCGAGCAGGAGGATCAGGCGTGCTCGCCAGGGGGTTCAGGCGGGTCTGGCAGGTGGTTTCGGTCTGTTCAGGGAGTGGTTCCAGCATCTCAGGCACATGGTTCTGGCACGTCTGAGAGGTGGTTCCGGCCGGCCCGACAGGTGTTTCCATGGTGTCCGCCAAGTGGTTCTGGCATAGCTGGCAGGTGATGTTGGCGTGACCGGCAGGTGGTTCCAGCCAGCCCGGCAGGTGATTCCGAAAAGTTCACCAAATGGTTGTGGCGTAGCCGGCAGGTGATTTTGGCGTGTCCAGCAGGTGGTTTTGGCGAGTCGAGCAGGTGGTTCTGGCGTGCTCGGCAGGTGCTTCCGGTGTCATTGGCATGTGGTTCCGGCATGTCTGAGCGGTGGTTCCGGCATGCCCGGCAGGTGGTTCCGGAGTGTCTGCCGAGTGGTTCTGGAGCCAGCCCAGCAGGTGATTCCAAAGAGTTCACCAAATGGTTGTGGCGTAGCCGACAGGTGATTTTGGCGTGTCAGGAAGTTGGTTCCGGCTAGTTGAGCAGGTGGATCAGGCGTGCTCGCCAGGGGGTTCAGGCGGGTCTGGCAGGTGGTTTCGGTCTGTTCGGGGAGTGGTTCCGGCATCTCAGGCACATGGTTCTGGCACGTCTGAGAGGTGGTTCCGGCCGGCCCGACAGGTGTTTCCATGGTGTCCGCCAAGTGGTTCTGGCACAGCTGGCACGTGATGTTGGCGTGACCGGCAGGTGGTTCCAGCCAGCCCGACAGGTTATTCCGAAGAGTTCACCAAATGGTTGTGGCGTAGGCGGCAGGTGATTTTGGCGTGTGCAGCAGGTGTTTCCGGTCTGTCCGGCAGGTGGTTCTGGCGTGACCGGCACGAGGTTCTGGCATGTCTGAGAGTTGGTTCCATCATGCCCGACAGGTGATTCCGGAGAGTTCGCCAAGTGGTTCTGGCGTACCCAGCAGGTGATTTTGCGTGTCCGGCAATGGTTCCGGCGAGTCGAGCCGGTGGTTCCGGCATGTCCGGCAGGTGGTTCCGGCATGCCCGGCAGGTGATTCCGGAGTGTCCGCCATGTGGTTCCGGCACCTCTGAGAGGTGGTTCCGGCATGCCCGGCAGGTGATTCCGGAGTGTCTGCCGAGTGGTTCTGCTGTAGTCGGCATGTGATTCTGTCGTTTCCAGCAGGTGGTTCTGGGGAGTCTATCAGGTGGCTTCGGCATACTCGGCAGGTGGTACCGGCGTGGCCGGAACATGGTTTTGGCAAGTCTGTGTGGTGGTTCCGGCATGCCCGACAGGTGATACCGGTGTGTTCGCCAACTGGTTCTGGCGTAGCCAGCAGGTCATTTTGCATGTCCGGCGGTGGTTCCGGAGAGTCGAACCGGTGGTTCCGGCATGTCCGGCAGGTGATTCCGGCATGTCCAGCACTTGGTTCCGGCATGCCCGGCATGTGATTCCGGAGTGTCTGGCACGAGGTTCTGGCACGTCTGAGATTTGGTTCCGGCATGCCGAACAGGTGATTCCGGAGTGTCAGCCATGTGGTTCTGCCGTACCCGGTAGGTGATTTTGGCATGTCTGGCATTTGTTTCTGGCAAGTCGAGCATTTGGCTCAGGCATGATCAGCAGGTGCTTCCGGCGTGTCTGGCACATGGTTCTGGTGTGTCTGAGAGCTGGTTCTGGCATGTCCGGCAGATGATTCCGGAGTGTCCAGCAAGTGGTTGTGACATACCCGGCAGGTGATTTTAGCGTGTCAGGTAGGTGGTTCCGGCAAGTCGAGTAGGTGGTTCCGGCGTGCTTGTCAGGTGGTTCAGGCGGGTCTGGCAGGTGGTTTCGGTCTGTTCGGGGTGTGGTTCCGGCATCTCAGGCACATGGTTCTGGCACGTCTGATAGGTGGTTCCGGCATGCCCGACAGGTGATTCCGGAGTGTCTGCCATGTGGTTCTGGCGTACCCGGCAGGTGATTTTGGCGTGTCTCGCAGGTGTTTCTTGCAAGTCGAGCATTTGGCTCAGGCATGATCAGCAGGTTCTTCTGGCGTGTCCGCCCCGTGGTTCTGGCGTACGCGGCAGGTGATTTTACCGTGTCAGGTAGGTGCTTCCGGCAAGTCGAGTAGGTGGTTCCGGCGTGCTCGGCAGGTGGTTCAACCGGGTCTGGCAGGTCATTTCGGTCTGTTCGGGGTGTGGTTCCGGCATCTCAGGCACATGGTTCTGGCACGTCTGATAGGTGGTTCCGGCCGGGCCGACAGGTGTTTCCATGGTGTCCGCCAAGTGGTTCTGGCATAGCTGGCAGGTGATGTTGGCGTGACCGGCAGGTGGTTCCAGCAAGCCCGGCAGGTGATTCCGAAGAGTTCACCAAATGGTTGTGGCGTAGCCGGCAGGTGATTTTGGCGTGTCCAGCAGGTGGTTTTGGCGAGTCGAGCAGGTGGTTCTGGCGTGCTCGGCAGGTGCTTCCGGTGTCATTGGCATGTGGTTCCGGCATGTCTGAGAGGTGGTTCCGCCATGCCCGGCAGGTGATTCCGGAGCGTTCGCCAAGTGGTTCTGGCGTACCCGGCAGGTGATTTTGCATGTTCGGCAATGGTTCCGGCGAGTCGAGCTGGTGGTTCCGGCTTGTCCAGCAGGTGGTTCCGGCCTGCCCGGCAGGTGATTCCAGAGTGTCCGGCCTGTGGTTCTGGCACCTCTGAGAGTTGGCTCCGGCATGCCCGACAGGTGATTCCGGAGTGTCTGCCGAGTGGTTCTGGCGTAGCCGGCAGTTGATTTTGGCGTGTCCACTAGGTGGTTCTGGGGAGTGGATCAGCTGGTTCCAGCATTCTCGGCAGGAGGTACCGGCGTGTCCAGAACATGGTTCTGGCAAGTCTGAGAGGTGGTTCCGGCACGCCCGACAGGTAATTCCGGAGCGTCCGCCAAGTGTTTCTGGCGTACCCGGCAGGTGATTTTGGCATGTCCAACAGGTGTTTCTTGCGAGTCGAGCAGGTGGCTCAGGCATGCTCAGCTGGTGCTTCCGGCGTCTCTGGCACGTGGTTCTGCTGTGTCTGAGAGCTGGTTGTGGCATGTCCGGCAGATGATTCCGGAGTGTCCACCAAGTGGTCCTGGTATACCTGGCAGGTGATTTTGGCGTGTCAGGAAGGTGGTTCCGGCTAGTTGAGCAGGTGGATCAGGCGTGCTCGCCAGGGGCTTCAGGCGGGTCTGGCAGGTGGTTTCGGTCTGTTGGGGAGTGGTTCCGGCATCTCAGGCACATGGTTCTGGCACGTCTGAGAGGTGGTTGCGGCCGGCCCGACAGGTGTTTCCGGAGTGTCCGCCAAGTGGTTCTGGCGTAGCTGAAAGGTGATGTTGGCGTGACCGGCAGGTGGTTCCAGCCAGCCCGGAAGGTGAGTCCGGAGTGTCTGCCGAGTGGTTCTGGCGAAGCCGGCAGGTGATTTTGGCGTGTCCAGCAGGTGGTTTTGGCGAGTCGAGCAGGTGGTTCTGGTGTGCTCGGCAGGTGCTTCCGGTGTCATTGGCATGTGGTTCCGTCATGTCTGAGAGGTGGTTCCGGCATGCCCGGCAGGTGGTTCCGGAGTGTCTGCCGAGTGGTTCTGGAGCCAGCCTGGCAGGTGATTCCGAAGAGTTCACCAAATGGTTGAGGCGTAGACAGCAGGTGATTTTGCATGTCCGGCAATAGTTCCGGCGAGTCGAGCCGGTGGTTCCGGCATGTCCGGCAGGTGGTTCCGGCATGCCCGGCACGAGGTTCCAGCATGCCCGGCAGGTGATTCCGAAGTGTCCGGCACGTGGTTCTGGCACCTCTGAGAGGCGGTTCCGGCATGTCCGGCAGGTGATTCCGGAGTGCCTGCCGAGTGGTTCTGGCGTAGTCGGCAGATGATTCTGGCGTGTCCAGCTGGAGGTTGTGGGGAGTGGATCAGGTGGTTCCGGCATACTCGGCAGTTGGTACCAGCGTGTCTGGAACATGGTTCTGGCAAGTCTGAGAGGCGGTTCCGGCATGCCCGACAGGTGATTCCGGAGTGTTCGCCAAGTGGTTCTGGCGTAGCCGGCAGGTCATTTTGCATGTCCGGCGGTTGTTCCGGCGAGTCGAGCCGGTGATTCCGGTGTAGCCGGCAGTTGATTTTGGCGTGTCCACTAGGTGGTTCTGGGGAGTGGATCAGCTGGTTCCGGCAAACTCGGCAGGTGGTACCGGCGTGTCCAGAACATGGTTCTGGCAAGTCTGAGAGGTGGTTCCAGCACGCCCGACAGGTGATTCCGGAGCGTCCGCCAAGTGGTTCTGGCATAGCTGGCAGGTGATGTTGGCGTGACCGGCAGGTGGTTCCAGCAAGCCCGGCAGGTGATTCCGAAGCGTTCACCAAATGGTTGTGGCGTAGCCGGCAGGTGATTTTGGCGTGTCCAGCAGGTGAATTTGGCGAGTCGAGCAGGTGGTTCTGGCGTGCTCGGCAGGTGCTTCCGGTGTCATTGGCATCTGGTTCCGGCATGTCTGAGAGGTGGTTCCGCCATGCCCGGCAGGTGATTCCGGAGTCTTCACCAAGTGGTTCTGGCGTAGCCGGCAGGTGATTTTGCATGTCCGGCAATGGTTCCAGCGAGTCGAGACAGTGGTTCCGGCATGTCTGGCAGGTGGTTCCGCCATGCCCCGCAGGTGATTCTGGAGTGTCCAGCATGTGGTTCTGGCAACTCTGAGAGGTGGTTCCGGGATGCCTGGCATGTGATTCCGGAGTGTCTGCCGAGTGGTTCTGGCGTGTCCCGCATGTGTTTCCGGTCTTTCCGGCAGGTGGTTCTGTCGTGTCCGGCACGAGGTTCTGGCACGTCTGAGAGTTGGTTCCGGCATGCCCGACAGGTGCTTCCGGAATGTTCGCCATGTGGTTCTGGCGTAGCCGGCAGGTCATTTTGCATGTCCGGCGGTTGTTCCGGCGAGTCGAGCCGGTGGTTCCGGTGTAGCCTGCAGTTGATTTTGGCGTGGCCACTAGGTGGTTCTGGGGAGTGGATCAGCTGGTTCCGGCATACTCGGCAGGTGGTACCGGCGTTTCCAGAACATGGTTCTGGCAAGTCTGAGAGGTGGTTCCAGCACGCCCGACAGGTGATTCCGGACCGTCCGCCAAGTGTTTCTGGCGTACCCGGCAGGTGATTTTGGCATGTCCGACAGGTGTTTCTTGCGAGTCGAGCAGGTGGCTGAGGCATGCTCAGCTGGTGCTTCCGGCGTCTCTGGCACGTGGTTCGGGTGTGTCTGAGAGTTGGTTCTGGCATGTCCGGCAGATGATTCCGGAGTGTCCACCAAGTGGTTCTGGTATACCTGGCAGGTGATTTTGGCGTGTCAGGAAGGTGGTTCCGGCTAGTTGAGCAGGTGGATCAGGCGTTTTTGCCATCGGGTTCAGGCGGGTCTGACAGGTGGTTTCGGTGTGTTCGGGGAGTGGTTCCGGCATCTCAGGCACATGGTTCTGGCACGTCTGATAGGTGGTTCCGGCCGGCCCGACAGTTGTTTCCGGAGTGTCCGCCAAGTGGTTCAGGCGTAGCTGAAAGGTGATGTTGGCGTGACCGGCAGGTGGTTCCAGCCAGCCCTGCAGGTGATTCCGAAGAGTTCACCAAATGGTTGTGGCGTAGCCGGCAGGTGATTTTGGCGTGTCCAGCAGGTGGTTTTGGCGAGTCGAGCAGGTGGTTCTGGCGTGCTCGGCAGGTGCTTCCGGTGTCATTGGCATGTGGTTCCGGCATGTCTGAGAGGTGGTTCCGCCATGGCCGGCAGGTGATTCCGGAGTGTTCGCCAAGTGGTTCTGGCGTAGCCGGCGGGTGATTTTGCATGTCCGGCAATGGTTCCGGCTAGTCGAGCCGGTGGTTCCGGCATGTCCGGCAGGTGGTTCCGGCATGCCCGGCAGGTGATTCCGGAGTGTCCGGCATGTGGTTCTGGCACCTCGGAGAGGTGGTTCCGGCATGCCCGGCAGGTGATACCGGAGTGTCCAGCATTTGGTTCTGGCACCTGTGAGAGGTGGATCCGGAATGCCCGGCATGTGATTCCGGAGTGTCTGCCGAGTGGTTTTGGCGTAGCCGGCTGGTGATTTTGGCGTGTCCAGCAGGTGGTTCCGGCGAGCTCGGCAGGTGGTTCCGGCATGTCCGGGACATGGTTCTGGCACGTCTGAGAGATGGTTCCGGCATGCCCGGCAGGTGATTCCGGAGTGTCCGTCATGTGGTTCTTGCACCTCTGAGAGGTGGTTCCGGCATGCCCGGCAGTTGGTTATGGAGTGTCTGCCGAGTGGTTCTGGCGTAGCCGGCAGGTGATTCTGGCGTATCCAGCAGGTGGTTTTGGGGAGTGGATCAGGTGGTTCCGGCATACTCGGCAGGTGGTACCGGCGTGTCCGGAACTTGGTTCTGGCAAGTCTGAGAGGTGGTTCCGGCATGCCCGACGGGTGATTCCGGAGTGTTCGCCAAGTGGTTCTGGCGTAGCCGGCAGGTCATTTTGCATGTCCGGCGGTGGTTCCGGCGAGTCGAGCCGGTGGTTCCGGCGTGTCCAGCAAGTGTTTCCGGTCTGTCCGGCAGGTGGTTCTGGCGTGACCGGCACGGGGTTCTGGCACGTCTGAGAGTTGGTTCCGGCATGCCCGACAGGTGATTCCGGAGTGTCCGCCACGTGGTTCTGGCTTACCCGGCAGGTGATTTTGGCGTGTCTGGCAGGTGTTTCTTGCAAGTCATGCATTTGGCTCAGGCATGCTCAGCAGGTGCTTCCGGCGTGTCTGGCACGTGTTTCTGGTGAGTCTGAGAGCTGGTTCTGGCATGTCCGGCAGATGATTCCGGAGTGTCCACCAAGTGGTTGTGGCATACCCGGCAGGTGATTTTAGCGTGTCAGGTAGGTGGTTCCAGCGAGTCGAGTAGGTGGTTCCAGAGTGCTCGGCAGGTGGTTCAGGCAGGTCTGGCAGGTGGTTTCTTCTGTTCGGGGTGTGGTTCCGGCATCTCAGGCACATGGTTCTGGCACGTCTGATAGCTGGTTCCGGCCGGCCCGACAGGTGCTTCCATGGTGTCCGCCAAGTGGTTCCGGCATAGCTGGCAGGTGATGTTGGCGTGACCGGCGGGTGGTTCCAGCAAGCCAGGCTGGTGATTCCGAAGAGTTCACCAAATGGTTGTGGCGTAGCCGGAAGGTGATTTTGGCATGTCCAGCAGGTGGTTTTGGCGAGTCGATCAGGTGGTTCTGGCGTGCTCGGCAGGTGCTTCCGGTGTCATTGGCATGTGGTTCCGGCATGTCTGAGAGGTGGTTCCGCCATGCCCGGCAGGTGATTCCGGAGTGTTCCCCACGTGGTTCTGGCATAGCCGGCAGGTGATTTTGCATGTCCGGCAATGGTTCCGGCGAGTCGAGCCGGTGGTTCCGGAATGTCCGGCATGTGGTTCCAGCATGTCCGGCAGGTGGTTCCGGCATGCCCGGCAGGTGATTCCGGAGTGTCAGGCATTGGGTTCTGGCACCTCTGAGAGGTGGTTCCAGCATGCCCGGCAGGTGATACCGGAGTCTTCGCCAAGTGGTTCTGGCGTAGCCGGCAGGTGATTTTGCATGTCCGGCAATGTTTCCGGCGAGTCGAGCCGGTGGTTCCGGAATGTCCGGCATGTGGTTCCGGCATGTCCGTCAGGTGGTTCCGGCATTTCCAGCACGTGGTTCCAGCATGCCCTGCAGGTGATTCCGGAGTGTCCGGCATGTGGTTCTGGCACCTCTGAGAGGTGGTTCCGGCATGCCCGGCAGGTGTACCGGAGTCTCCGGCATTTGGTTCTGGCACCTCTGAGAGGTGGTTCCGGAATGCCTGGCCTGTGATTCCGGAGTGTCTGCCGAGTGGTTCTGGCGTAGCCGGCAGTTGATTTTGGCGTGTACACTAGGTGGTTCTGGGGAGTGGATCAGCTGGTTGCGGCATACTCGGCAGGTGGTACCGGCGTGTCCAGAACATGGTTCTGGCAAGTCTGAGAGGTGGTTCCGGCACGCCCGACAGGTGATTCCGGAGCGTCCGCCAAGTGTTTCTGGCGTACCCAGCAGGTGATTTTCCCCTGTTCGACAGGTGTATCTTGCGAGTCGAGCAGGTGGCTGAGGCATGCTCAGCTGGTGCTTCCGGCGTCTCTGGCACGTGGTTCTGGTGTGTCTGAGAGCTGGTTCTGGCATCTCCGGCAGATGATTCCGGAGTGTCCACCAAGTGGTTCTTGTATACCTGGCAGGTGATTTTGGCGTGTCAGGAAGGTGGTTCCGGCTAGTTGAGCAGGTGGATCAGGCGTGCTCGCCAGGGGGTTCAGGCGGGTCTGGCAGGTGGTTTCGGTCTGTTCGGGGAGTGGTTCCGGCATCTCAGGCTCATGGTTCTGGCACGTCTGAGAGGTGGTTCCGGCCGGCCCGACGGGTGTTTCCATGGTGTCCGCCAAGTGGTTCTGGCATAGCTGGCAGGTGATGTTGGTGTGACCGGCAGGTGGTTCCAGCAAGCCCGGCAGGTGATTCCGAAGAGTTCACCAAATGGTTGTGGCATTGCCGGCAGGTGATTTTGGCGTGTCCAGCAGGTGGTTTTGGCGAGTCGAGCAGGTGGTTCTGGAGTGCTTGGCAGGTGCTTCCGGTGTCATTGGCATGTGGTTCCGGCATGTCTGAGAGGTGGTTCCGGCATGCCCGGCAGGTGGTTCTGGAGAGTCTGCCGAGTGGTTCTGGAGCCAGCCCGGCAGGTGATTCCGAAGAGTTCACCAAATGGTTGTGGCGTAGCCGGCAGGTGATTTTGGCGTGTCAGGAAGTTGGTTCCGGCTAGTTGAGCAGGTGGATCAGGCGTGCTCGCCAGGGGGTTCAGGTGGGTCTGGCAGGTGGTTTCGGTCTGTTCGGGTAGAGGTTCCGGCATCTCAGGAATATGTTTCTGGCACGTCTGAGAGGTGGTTACCGCCGGCCGTAGAGGTGTTTCCAGAGTTTCCGCCAAGTGGTTCTGGCGTGGCTGAAAGGTGATGTTGGCGTGACCAGCAGGTGGTTCCAGAGAGCCCGGCAGGTGATTCCGGAGTGTCTGCCGTGTGGTTCTGGCGTAGCTGGCAGGTGATTTTGGCGTGTCCAGCAGGTGGTTCCGGCGAGCTCGGCAGTTGGTACCAGTGTGTCTGGAACATGGTTCTGGCACGTCTGAGAGATGGTTCCGGCATGCCCGGCAGGTGATACCGGAGTCTCCTTCATGTGGTTCTGGCACCTCTGAGAGGTGGTTCCGCCATGCCCGGCAGGTGGTTCCGGAGTGTCTGCCGAGTGGTTCTGTCGTAGTCGGCAGGTGATTCTGGCGTGTCCACTAGGTGGTTCGTGGGAGTGGACCAGGTGGTTCCGGCAACTCGGCAGGTGGTACCGGCGTGACCAGAACATGGTTCTGGCACGTCTGAGAGATGGTTCCGTCATGCCAGGCAGGTCATTCGGGAGTGTCCGGCATGTGATTCTGGCACCTCTGAGAGGTGGTTCCAGCATGCCCGGCAGGTAGTTCCGGAGTGTTCGCCAAGTGGTTATGGCGTAGCCGGCAGGTCATTTTGCATGTCCGGCGGTGGTTCCTGCGAGTCGAGCCGGTGGTTCCGGCGTGTCCGGCAGGTGCTTGTGGCGTGACCGGCACGCGGTTCTGGCACGTCTGAGAGTTGGTTCCGGCATGCCCGACAGGTGATTCCGGAGTGTCCGCCACGTGGTTCTGGCGTACCAGGCAGGTGATTTTGGCGTGTCTGGCAGGTGTTTCTTGCAAGTCGAGCATTTGGCTCTGGCATTCTCAGCAGGTGCTTCCGGCGTGTCTGACACGTGGTTCTGGTGTGTCTGAGAGCTGGTTCTGGCATGTCCGGCAGATGATTCCGGAGTGTCCACCAAGTGGTTGTGGCATACCCGGCAGGTGATTTTAGCGTGTCAGGTAGGTGGTTCCAGCGAGTCGAGTAGGTGGTTCCGACGTGCTCGGCAGGTGGTTCAGGCGGGTCTGGCAGGTGGTTTCGGTCTGTTCGGGGTGTGGTTCCGGCATCTCAGGCACATGGTTCTGGCATGTCTGATAGGTGGTTCCGTCCGGCCCGACAGGTGTTTCCATGGTGTCCGCCAAGTGGTTCTGGCATAGCTGGCAGGTGATGTTGGCGTGACCGGCAGGTGGTTCCAGCCAGCCCGGCAGGTGATTCCGCAGAGTTCACCAAATGGTTGTGGCGTAGCCGGCAGGTGATTTTGGCGTGTCCAGCAGGTGGTTTTGGCAAGTCAAGCAGGTGGTTCTGGCGTGCTCGGCAGGTGCTTCTGGTGTCATTGGCATGTGGTTCCGGCATGTCTGCGAGGTGGTTCCGACATGCCCGGCAGGTGGTTCCGGAGTGTCTGCCGAGTGGTTCTGGAGCCAGCCCGGCAGGTGATTCCAAAGAGTTCACCAAATGGTTGAGTCGTAGCCGGCAGGTGATTTTGACGTGTCGGGAAGGTGGTTCCGGCTAGTTGAGCAGGTGGATCAGGCGTGCTCGCCAGGGGATTCAGGCGGGTCTGGCAGGTGGTTTCGGTCTGTTCGGGGAGTGGTTCCGGCATCTCAGGCACATGTTTCTGGCACGTCTGAGAGGTGGTTACGGCCGGCCCGACAGGTGTTTCCGGAGTGTCCGCCAAGTGGTTCTGGCGTAGCTGAAAGGTGATGTTGGCGTGACCGGCAGGTGGTTCCAGCCAGCCCGGTAGGTGATTCTGGAGTGTCTGCCGAGTGGTTCTTGCGTAGCCGGCAGGTGATTTTGGCGTGTCCTGCAGGTGGTTCCGGCAAGCTCGGTAGGGGGTACCCGCATGTCCGGAACATGGTTCTGGCACGTCTGAGAGATGGTTCCGGCATGCCCGGCAGGTGTTTCCGGAGTGTCCGGCATGTGGTTCTGGCACCTCTGAGAGGTGGTTCCGGCATGCCCGGAAGGTGGTTCCGGAGTGTCTGCCGAGTGGTTCTGGCGTAGCCGGCAGGTGATTCTGGCGTGTACAGCAGGTGGTTCTGGGGAGTGGATCAGGTGGTTCCGGCATACTCGCCAGGTGGTACCGGCGTGTCCGGAACATGGTTCTGGCAAGTCTGAGAGGTGGTTCCGGCATGCCCGACAGGTGATTCCGTAGTGTTCGCCAAGTGCTTCTGGCGTAGCCGGCAGGTCATTTGCATGTCCGGCGGTGATTCCGGCGATTCGAGCCGGTGGTTCCGGCGTGTCCAGCAGGTGGTTCCGGTCTGTCCGGCAGGTGGTTCTGGCATGTCCGGCACGAGGTTGTGGCACGTCTGAGATTTGGTTCCGGCATGCCCGACAGGTGATTTCGGAGTGTCCGCCACGTGGTTGTGGCGTACCCGGCAGGTGATTTTGGCGTGTCTGTCAGGTGTTTCTTGCAAGTCGAGCATTTGACTCAGGCATGATCAGCAGGTGCTTCCGGCGTGTCCGGCATGTGGTTCTGGTGTGTCTGAGAGCTGGTTCTGGCATGTCCGGCAGATGATTCCGGAGTGTCCAGCAAGTGGTTGTGACATACCCGGCAGGTGATTTTATCGTGTCAGGTAGGTGGTTCCGGCAAGTCGAGTAGGTGGTTCCGGCGTACTTGTCAGGTGGTTCAGGCGGGTCTGGCAGGTGGTTTCGGTCTGTTCGGGGTGTGGTTCCGGCATCTCAGGCACATGGTTCTGGCACGTCTGATAGGTGGTTCCGGCCGGCCCGACAGGTGTTTCCATGGTGTCCGCCAAGTGGTTCTGGCACAGCTGGCACGTGATGTTGGCGTGACCGGCAGGTGGTTCCAGCCAGCCCGACAGGTGATTCCGAAGAGTTCACCAAATGGTTGTGGCGTAGCTGGCAGGTGATTTTGGCGTGTGCAGCAGGTGGTTTTGGCGAGTCGAGCAGGTGGTTCTGGCGTGCTCGGCAGGTGCTTCCGGTGTCATTGGCATGTGGTTCCGGCATGTCTGAGAGGTGGTTCCGCCATGCCCGGCAGGTGATTCCGGAGCGTTCGCCAAGTGGTTCTAGCGTAGCCGGCAGGTCATTTTGCATGTTCGGCAATGGTTCCGGCGAGTCGAGCCGGTTGTTCCGGCGTGTCCAGCAGGTGTTTCCGGTCTGTCCGGCAGGTGGTTCTAGCGTGACGGGCACGAGGTTCTGGCACGTCTGAGAGTTGGTTCCGGCATGCCCGACAGGTGATTCCGGAGTGTCTGCCATGTGGTTCTGGCGCACCCGGCAGGTGATTTTGGCGTGTCTCACAGGTGTTTCTTGCAAGTCGAGCATTTGGCTCAGGCATGATCAGCAGGTTCTTCTGGCGTGTCCGCCCCGTGGTTCTGGCGTACGCGGCAGGTGATTTTACCGTGTCAGGTAGGTGCTTCCGGCAAGTCGAGTAGGTGGTTCCGGCGTGCTCGGCAGGTGGTTCAAGCGGGTCTGGCAGGTCATTTCGGTCTGTTCGGGGTGTGGTTCCGGCATCTCAGGCACATGGTTCTGGCACGTCTGATAGGTGGTTCCGGCCGGGCCGACAGGTGTTTCCATGGTGTCCGCCAAGTGGTTCTGGCATAGCTGGCAGGTGATGTTGGCGTGACCGGCAGGTGGTTCCAGCAAGCCCGGCAGGTGATTCCGAAGAGTTCACCAAATGGTTGTGGCGTAGCCGGCAGGTGATTTTGGCGTGTCCAGCAGGTGGTTTTGGCGAGTCGAGCAGGTGGTTCTGGCGTGCTCGGCAGGTGCTTCCGGTGTCATTGGCATGTGGTTCCGGCATGTCTGAGAGGTGGTTCCGCCATGCCCGGCAGCTGATTCCGGAGCGTTCGCCAAGTGGTTCTGGCGTACCCGGCAGGTGATTTTGCATGTTCGGCAATGGTTCCTGCGAGTCGAGGTGATGGTTCCGGCTTGTCCAACAGGTGGTTCCGGCCTGCCCGGCAGGTGATTCCAGAGTGTCTGCCGAGTGGTTCTGGCGTAGCCGGCAGTTGATTTTGGCGTGTCCACTAGGTGGTTCTGGGGAGTGGATCAGCTGGTTCCAGCATTCTCGGCAGGAGGTACCCGCGTGTCCAGAACATGGTTCTGGCAAGTCTGAGAGGTGGTTCCGGCACGCCCGACAGGTAATTCCGGAGCGTCCGCCAAGTGTTTCTGGCGTACCCGGCAGGTGATTTTGGCATGTCCGACAGGTGTTACTTGCGAGTCGAGCAGGTGGCTCAGGAATGCTCAGCTGGTGCTTCCGGCGTCTCTGGCACGTGGTTCTGCTGTGTCTGAGAGCTGGTTGTGGCATGTCCGGCAGATGATTCCGGAGTGTCCACCAAGTGGTCCTGGTATACCTGGCAGGTGATTTTGGCGTGTCAGGAAGGTGGTTCCGGCTAGTTGAGCAGGTGGATCAGGCGTGCTCGCCAGGGGCTTCAGGCGGGTCTGGCAGGTGGTTTCGGTCTGTTGGAGAGTGGTTCCGGCATCTCAGGCACATGGTTCCGGCACGTCTGAGAGGTGGTTGCGGCCGGCCCGACAGGTGTTTCCGGAGTGTCCGCCAAGTATTTCTGGCGTAGCTGAAAGGTGATGTTGGCGTGACCGGCAGGTGGTTCCAGCCAGCCCGGCAGGTGAGTCCGGAGTGTCTGCCGAGTGGTTCTGGCGAAGCCGGCAGGTGATTTTGGCGTGTCCAGCAGGTGGTTCCGTCGAGCTCGGCAGGTGGTACCGGCGTGTCCGGAACATGGTTCTGGCACGTCTGAGAGATGGTTCCGGCATGCCCGGCAGGTGATTCCGGAGTGTCCGGCATGTGGTTCTGGCACCTCTGAGAGGTGGTTCCGGCATGCCCGGCAGGTGGTTCCGGAGTGTCTGCCGAGTGGTTCTGGCGTAGCCGGCAGGTGATTCTGGCGTGTCCAGCATGTGGTTCTGGGGAGTGGATCAGGTGGTTCCGGCATACTCGGCAGGTGGTACCGGCGTGTCTGGAACATGGTTCTGGCAAGTCTGAGAGGTGGTTCCGGCATGCCCGACAGGTGATTCTGGAGTGTTCGCCAAGTGGTTGTGACGTAGCCGGCAGGTCATTTTGCATGTCCGGCGGTGGTTCCGGCGAGTCGAGCCGGTGGTTCCTGCGTGTCCAGCAGGTGGTTCCGGTCTGTCCGGCAGGTGGTTCTGGCGTGTCCGGCACGAGGTCTGGCACGTCTGAGAGTTGGTTCCGGCATGCCCGACAGGTGATTTCGGAGTGTCTGCCACGTGGTTGTGGCGTACCCGGCAGGTGATTTTGGCGTTTCTGGCAGGTGTTTCTTGCAAGTCGAGCATTTGGCTCAGGCATGATCAGCAGGTGCTTCCGGCGTGTCCGGCACGTGGTTCTGCTCTTTCTGAGAGTTGGTTCCGGCATGCCCGACAGGTGATTCCGGAGCGTCCGCCAGGTGTTTCTGGCGTACCCGGCAGGTGATTTTCGCCTGTCCGACAGGTGTATCTTGCGAGTCGAGCAGGTGGCTGAGGCATGCTCAGCTGGTGCTTCCGGCGTCTCTGGCACGTGGTTCTGGTGTGTCTGAGAGCTGGTTCTGGCATCTCCAGCAGATGATTCCAGAGTGTCCACCAAGTTGTTCTTGTATACCTGGCAGGTGATTTTGGCGTGTCAGGAAGTGGGTTCCGGATAGTCGAGCAGGAGGATCAGGCGTGCTCGCCAGGGGGTTCAGGCGGGTCTGGCAGGTGGTTTCGGTCTGTTCAGGGAGTGGTTCCAGCATCTCAGGCACATGGTTCTGGCACGTCTGAGAGGTGGTTCCGGCCGGCCCGAGAGGTGTTTCCATGGTGTCCGCCAAGTGGTTCTGGCATAGCTGGCAGGTGATGTTGGCGTGACCGGCAGGTGGTTCCAGCCAGCCCGGCAGGTGATTCCGAAAAGTTCACCAAATGGTTGTGGCGTAGCCGACAGGTGATTTTGGCGTGTCAGGAAGTTGGTTCCGGCTAGTTGAGCAGGTGGATCAGGCGTGCTCGCCAGGGGGTTCAGGCGGGTCTGGCAGGTGGTTTCGGTCTGTTCGGGGAGTGGTTCCGGCATCTCAGGCACATGGTTCTGGCACGTCTGAGAGGTGGTTCCGGCCGGCCCGACAGGTGTTTCCATGGTGTCCGCCAAGTGGTTCTGGCACAGCTGGCACGTGATGTTGGCGTGACCGGCAGGTGGTTCCAGCCAGCCCGACAGGTTATTCCGAAGAGTTCACCAAATGGTTGTAGCGTAGGCGGCAGGTGATTTTGGCGTGTGCAGCAGGTGTTTCCGGTCTGTCCGGCAGGTGGTTCTGGCGTGACCGGCACGAGGTTCTGGCATGTCTGAGAGTTGGTTCCATCATGCCCGACAGGTGATTCCGGAGAGTTCGCCAAGTGGTTCTGGCGTACCCAGCAGGTGATTTTGCGTGTCCGGCAATGGTTCCGGCGAGTCGAGCCGGTGGTTCCGGCATGTCCGGCAGGTGGTTCCGGCATGCCCGGCAGGTGATTCCGGAGTGTCCGCCATGTGGTTCCGGCACCTCTGAGAGGTGGTTCCGGCATGCCCGGCAGGTGATTCCGGAGTGTCTGCCGAGTGGTTCTGCTGTAGTCGGCATGTGATTCTGTCGTTTCCAGCAGGTGGTTCTGGGGAGTCTATCAGGTGGCTTCGGCATACTCGGCAGGTGGTACCGGCGTGGCCGGAACATGGTTCTGGCAAGTCTGTGTGGTGGTTCCGGCATGCCCGACAGGTGATACCGGTGTGTTCGCCAACTGGTTCTGGCGTAGCCAGCAGGTCATTTTGCATGTCCGGCGGTGGTTCCGGAGAGTCGAACCGGTGGTTCCGGCATGTCTGGCAGGTGATTCCGGCATGTCCAGCACTTGGTTCCGGCATGCCCGGCAGGTGATTCCGGAGTGTCTGGCACGAGGTTCTGGCACGTCTGAGATTTGGTTCCGGCATGCCGAACAGGTGATTCCGGAGTGTCAGCCATGTGGTTCTGCCGTACCCGGTAGGTGATTTTGGCATGTCTGGCATTTGTTTCTGGCAAGTCGAGCATTTGGCTCAGGCATGATCAGCAGGTGCTTCCGGCGTGTCTGGCACATGGTTCTGGTGTGTCTGAGAGCTGGTTCTGGCATGTCCGGCAGATGATTCCGGAGTGTCCAGCAAGTGGTTGTGACATACCCGGCAGGTGATTTTAGCGTGTCAGGTAGGTGGTTCCGGCAAGTCGAGTAGGTGGTTCCGGCGTGCTTGTCAGGTGGTTCAGGCGGGTCTGGCAGGTGGTTTCGGTCTGTTCGGGGTGTGGTTCCGGCATCTCAGGCACATGGTTCTGGCACGTCTGATAGGTGGTTCCGGCATGCCCGACAGGTGATTCCGGAGTGTCTGCCATGTGGTTCTGGCGTACCCGGCAGGTGATTTTGGCGTGTCTCGCAGGTGTTTCTTGCAAGTCGAGCATTTGGCTCAGGCATGATCAGCAGGTTCTTCTGGCGTGTCCGCCCCGTGGTTCTGGCGTACGCGGCAGGTGATTTTACCGTGTCAGGTAGGTGCTTCCGGCAAGTCGAGTAGGTGGTTCCGGCGTGCTCGGCAGGTGGTTCAACCGGGTCTGGCAGGTCATTTCGGTCTGTTCGGGGTGTGGTTCCGGCATCTCAGGCACATGGTTCTGGCACGTCTGATAGGTGGTTCCGGCCGGGCCGACAGGTGTTTCCATGGTGTCCGCCAAGTGGTTCTGGCATAGCTGGCAGGTGATGTTGGCGTGACCGGCAGGTGGTTCCAGCAAGCCCGGCAGGTGATTCCGAAGAGTTCACCAAATGGTTGTGGCGTAGCCGGCAGGTGATTTTGGCGTGTCCAGCAGGTGGTTTTGGCGAGTCGAGCAGGTGGTTCTGGCGTGCTCGGCAGGTGCTTCCGGTGTCATTGGCATGTGGTTCCGGCATGTCTGAGAGGTGGTTCCGCCATGCCCGGCAGGTGATTCCGGAGCGTTCGCCAAGTGGTTCTGGCGTACCCGGCAGGTGATTTTGCATGTTCGGCAATGGTTCCGGCGAGTCGAGCTGGTGGTTCCGGCTTGTCCAGCAGGTGGTTCCGGCCTGCCCGGCAGGTGATTCCAGAGTGTCCGGCCTGTGGTTCTGGCACCTCTGAGAGTTGGCTCCGGCATGCCCGACAGGTGATTCCGGAGTGTCTGCCGAGTGGTTCTGGCGTAGCCGGCAGTTGATTTTGGCGTGTCCACTAGGTGGTTCTGGGGAGTGGATCAGCTGGTTCCAGCATTCTCGGCAGGAGGTACCGGCGTGTCCAGAACATGGTTCTGGCAAGTCTGAGAGGTGGTTCCGGCACGCCCGACAGGTAATTCCGGAGCGTCCGCCAAGTGTTTCTGGCGTACCCGGCAGGTGATTTTGGCATGTCCAACAGGTGTTTCTTGCGAGTCGAGCAGGTGGCTCAGGCATGCTCAGCTGGTGCTTCCGGCGTCTCTGGCACGTGGTTCTGCTGTGTCTGAGAGCTGGTTGTGGCATGTCCGGCAGATGATTCCGGAGTGTCCACCAAGTGGTCCTGGTATACCTGGCAGGTGATTTTGGCGTGTCAGGAAGGTGGTTCCGGCTAGTTGAGCAGGTGGATCAGGCGTGCTCGCCAGGGGCTTCAGGCGGGGCTGGCAGGTGGTTTCGGTCTGTTGGGGAGTGGTTCCGGCATCTCAGGCACATGGTTCTGGCACGTCTGAGAGGTGGTTGCGGCCGGCCCGACAGGTGTTTCCGGAGTGTCCGCCAAGTGGTTCTGGCGTAGCTGAAAGGTGATGTTGGCGTGACCGGCAGGTGGTTCCAGCCAGCCCGGAAGGTGAGTCCGGAGTGTCTGCCGAGTGGTTCTGGCGAAGCCGGCAGGTGATTTTGGCGTGTCCAGCAGGTGGTTTTGGCGAGTCGAGCAGGTGGTTCTGGTGTGCTCGGCAGGTGCTTCCGGTGTCATTGGCATGTGGTTCCGTCATGTCTGAGAGGTGGTTCCGGCATGCCCGGCAGGTGGTTCCGGAGTGTCTGCCGAGTGGTTCTGGAGCCAGCCTGGCAGGTGATTCCGAAGAGTTCACCAAATGGTTGAGGCGTAGACAGCAGGTGATTTTGCATGTCCGGCAATAGTTCCGGCGAGTCGAGCCGGTGGTTCCGGCATGTCCGGCAGGTGGTTCCGGCATGCCCGGCACGAGGTTCCAGCATGCCCGGCAGGTGATTCCGGAGTGTCCGGCACGTGGTTCTGGCACCTCTGAGAGGCGGTTCCGGCATGTCCGGCAGGTGATTCCGGAGTGCCTGCCGAGTGGTTCTGGCGTAGTCTGCAGATGATTCTGGCGTGTCCAGCTGGAGGTTGTGGGGAGTGGATCAGGTGGTTCCGGCATACTCGGCAGTTGGTACCAGCGTGTCTGGAACATGGTTCTGGCAAGTCTGAGAGGCGGTTCCGGCATGCCCGACAGGTGATTCCGGAGTGTTCGCCAAGTGGTTCTGGCGTAGCCGGCAGGTCATTTTGCATGTCCGGCGGTTGTTCCGGCGAGTCGAGCCGGTGGTTCCGGTGTAGCCGGCAGTTGATTTTGGCGTGTCCACTAGGTGGTTCTGGGGAGTGGATCAGCTGGTTCCGGCAAACTCGGCAGGTGGTACCGGCGTGTCCAGAACATGGTTCTGGCAAGTCTGAGAGGTGGTTCCAGCACGCCCGACAGGTGATTCCGGAGCGTCCGCCAAGTGGTTCTGGCATAGCTGGCAGGTGATGTTGGCGTGACCGGCAGGTGGTTCCAGCAAGCCCGGCAGGTGATTCCGAAGCGTTCACCAAATGGTTGTGGCGTAGCCGGCAGGTGATTTTGGCGTGTCCAGCAGGTGAATTTGGCGAGTCGAGCAGGTGGTTCTGGCGTGCTCGGCAGGTGCTTCCGGTGTCATTGGCATCTGGTTCCGGCATGTCTGAGAGGTGGTTCCGCCATGCCCGGCAGGTGATTCCGGAGTCTTCACCAAGTGGTTCTGGCGTAGCCGGCAGGTGATTTTGCATGTCCGGCAATGGTTCCAGCGAGTCGAGACAGTGGTTCCGGCATGTCTGGCAGGTGGTTCCGCCATGCCCCGCAGGTGATTCTGGAGTGTCCAGCATGTGGTTCTGGCAACTCTGAGAGGTGGTTCCGGGATGCCTGGCATGTGATTCCGGAGTGTCTGCCGAGTGGTTCTGGCCTGTCCCGCATGTGTTTCCGGTCTTTCCGGCAGGTGGTTCTGTCGTGTCCGGCACGAGGTTCTGGCACGTCTGAGAGTTGGTTCCGGCATGCCCGACAGGTGCTTCCGGAATGTTCGCCATGTGGTTCTGGCGTAGCCGGCAGGTCATTTTGCATGTCCGGCGGTTGTTCCGGCGAGTCGAGCCGGTGGTTCCGGTGTAGCCTGCAGTTGATTTTGGCGTGGCCACTAGGTGGTTCTGGGGAGTGGATCAGCTGGTTCCGGCATACTCGGCAGGTGGTACCGGCGTTTCCAGAACATGGTTCTGGCAAGTCTGAGAGGTGGTTCCAGCACGCCCGACAGGTGATTCCGGACCGTCCGCCAAGTGTTTCTGGCGTACCCGGCAGGTGATTTTGGCATGTCCGACAGGTGTTTCTTGCGAGTCGAGCAGGTGGCTGAGGCATGCTCAGCTGGTGCTTCCGGCGTCTCTGGCACGTGGTTCGGGTGTGTCTGAGAGTTGGTTCTGGCATGTCCGGCAGATGATTCCGGAGTGTCCACCAAGTGGTTCTGGTATACCTGGCAGGTGATTTTGGCGTGTCAGGAAGGTGGTTCCGGCTAGTTGAGCAGGTGGATCAGGCGTTTTTGCCATCGGGTTCAGGCGGGTCTGACAGGTGGTTTCGGTGTGTTCGGGGAGTGGTTCCGGCATCTCAGGCACATGGTTCTGGCACGTCTGATAGGTGGTTCCGGCCGGCCCGACAGTTGTTTCCGGAGTGTCCGCCAAGTGGTTCTGGCATAGCTGAAAGGTGATGTTGGCGTGACCGGCAGGTGGTTCCAGCCATCCCGGCAGGTGATTCCGGAGTGTCTGCCGAGTGGTTCTGGCATAGCAGGCAGGTGATTTTGGCGTGTCCAGCAGGTGGTTCCGGCAAGCTCGGCAGGTGGTTCCGGCATGTCCGGAACATGGTTCTGGCAAGTCTGAGATGGTTCCGGAATGCCCGGCAGGTGATTCCGGAGTGTCCGGCATGTGGTTCTGGCACCTCTGAGAGGTGGTTCCAGCATGCCCGGCAGTTGGTTACGGAGTGTCTGCCGAGTTGTTCTGGAGTAGCCGGCAGGTGATTCAGGCGTATCCAGCAGGTGGTTCTGGGGAGTGGATCAGGTGGTTCTGGCATACTCGGCAGGTGGTTCCGGCATGTCCGGAACATGGTTCTGGCAAGTCTGAGAGGTGGTTCCGGCATGCCCGACAGGTGATTCCGGAGTGTTCGCCAAGTGGTTCTGGCGTAGCCGACAGGTCATTTTGCATGTCCGGCGGTGGTTCCGGCGAATCGAGCCGGTGGTTGCGGCGTATCCAGCAGGTGTTTCCGGTCTGTCCGGCAGGTGGTTCTGGCGTGACCGGCACGAAGTTCTGGTACGTCTGATAGTTGGTTCCGGCATGCCCGACAGGTGATTCCGGAGTGTCCGCCACGTGGTTCTGGCGTACCCGGCAGGTGATTTTGGCGTGTCTGGCAGGTGTTTCTTGCAGGTCGAGCATTTGGCTCATGCATGCTCAGCAGGTGCTTCCGGCGTGTCTGGCACGCGGTTCTGGTGAGTCTGAGAGCTGGTTCTGGCATGTCCGGCAGATGATTCCGGAGTGTCCACCAAGTGGTTGTGGCATACCTGGCAGGTGATTTTAGCGTGTCAGGTAGGTGGTTCCAGCGAGTCGAGTAGGTGATTCCGGCGTGCTGGGCAGGTGGTTCAGGCGGGTCTGGCAGGTGGTTTCGTCCGTTCGGGGTGTGGTTCCGGCATTTCAGGCACATGGTTCTGGCACGTCTGAGAGGTGGTTCCGGCCGGCCCGACAGGTGTTTCCATGGTGTCCGCCAAGTGGTTCTGGCATAGCTGGCAGGTGATGTTGGCGTGACCGGCAGGTGGTTCCAGCCAGCCCGGCAGGTGATTCCGAAGTGTTCACCAAATGGTTGTGGCGTAGCCGGAAGGTGATTTTGGCGTGTCCAGCAGGTGGTTTTGGCGAGTCGAGCAGGTGGTTCTGGCGTGCTCGGCAGGTGCTTCCGGTGTCATTGGCATGTGGTTCCGGCATGTCTGAGAGGTGGTTCCGCCATGCCCGGCAGGTGATTCCAGAGTGTTCGCCAAGTGGTTCTGGCGTAGCCGGCAGGTTATTTTGCATGTCCGTCAATGGTTACGGCTAGTCGAGCCGGTGGTTCCGGCATGTCCAGCAGGTCGTTCTGGCATGCCCGGCAGGTGATTCCGGAGTGTCCGGCATGTGGTTCTGGCACCTCGGAGAGGTGGTTCCGGCATGCCCGGCAGGTGATACCGGAGTGTCCAGCATTTGGTTCTGGCACCTGTGAGAGGTGGTTCCGGAATGCCCGGCATGTGATTCCGGAGTGTCTGCCGAGTGGTTTTGGCATAGCCGGCTGGTGATTTTGGCGTGTCCAGCAGGTGGTTCCGGCGAGCTCGGCAGGTCGTTCCGGCATGTCCGGGACATGGTTCTGGCACGTCTGAGAGATGGTTCCGGCATGCCCGGCAGGTGATTCCAGAGTGTCCGTCATGTGGTTCTTGCACCTCTGAGAGGTGGTTCCGGCATGCCCGGCAGTTGGTTATGGAGTGTCTGCCGAGTCGTTCTGGCGTAGCCGGCAGTTGATTCTGGCGTATCCAGCAGGTGGTTTTGGGGAGTGGATCAGGTGGTTCCGGCATACTCGGCAGGTGGTACCGGCGTGTCCGGAACTTGGTTCTGGCAAGTCTGAGAGGTGGTTCCGGCATGCCCGACAGGTGATTCCGGAGTGTTCGCCAAGTGGTTCTGGCGTAGCAGGCAGGTCATTTTGCATGTCCGGCGGTGGTTCCGGCGAGTCGAGCCGGTGGTTCCGGCGTGTCCAGCAAGTGTTTCCGGTCTGTCCGGCAGGTGGTTCTGGCGTGACCGGCACGGGGTTCTGGCACATCTGAGAGTTGGTTCCGGCATGCCCGACAGGTGATTCCGGAGTGTCCGCCACGTGGTTCTGGCGTACCCGGCAGGTGATTTTGGCGTGTCTGGCAGGTGTTTCTTGCAAGTCATGCATTTGGCTCAGGCATGCTCAGCAGGTGCTTCCGGCGTGTCTGGCACGTGGTTCTGGTGAGTCTGAGAGCTGGTTCTGGCATGTCCGGCAGATGATTCCGGAGTGTCCACCAAGTGGTTGTGGCATACCCGGCAGGTGATTTTAGCGTGTCAGGTAGGTGGTTCCAGCGAGTCGAGTAGGTGGTTCCAGAGTGCTCGGCAGGTGGTTCAGGCGGGTCTGGCAGGTGTTTTCTTCTGTTCGGGGTGTGGTTCCGGCATCTCAGGCACATGGTTCTGGCACGTCTGAGATGAGGTTGTGGCCGGCCCGACAGGTGATTCCGGAGTGTCCGCCAAGTGGTTCTGGCGTAGCTGAAAGGTGATGTTGGCGTGACCGGCAGGTGGTTCCAGCCAGCCCGGCAGGTGATTCCGGAGTGTCTGCCGTGTGGTTCTGGCATTGCCGGCAGGTGATTTTGGCGTGTCCAGCAGGTGGTTCCGGCGAGCTCGGCAGGTGGTACCGGCGCGTCCGGAACATGGTTCTGGCATATCTCAGAGATGGTTCCGGCATGCCCGGCAGGTGATTCCGGAGTGTCCGGCATGTGGTTCTGGCACCTCTGTGAGGTGGTTCCGGCATGCCCGGCAGGTGGTTCCGGAGTGTCTGCAGAGTGGTTCTGGCGTAGTCCGCAGGTGATTCTGGCGTGTCCAGCAGGTGGTTCTGGGGAGTGGATCAGGTGGCTCCGGCATACTCGGCAGGTGGTACCGGCGTGTCCGGAACATGGTTCTGGCAAGACTGAGAGGCGGTTCCGGCATGTCCGACAGGTGATTCCGGAGTGTTCGCCAAGTGGTTCTGGCGTAGCCGCCAGGTCATTTTGCATATCCGGCGGTGGTTCCGGCGAGTCGAGCCGGTGGTTCCGGCGTGTCCGGCAGGTGGTTCTGGCGTGACCGTCACGAGGTTCTGGCACGTCTGAGATTTGGTTCCGGCATGCCCGACGGGTGACTCCGGAGTGTCCGCCACGTGGTTCTGGCGTACCTGGCAGGTGATTTTGGCGTGTCTGGCAGGTGTTTCTTGCATGTCGAGCATTTGGCTCAGGCATGCTCAGCAGGTGCTTCCGGCGTGTCTGGCACGTGGTTCTGGTGTGTCTGAGAGCTGGTTCTCGCATGGCCGTCAGATGATTCCGGAGTGTCCACCAAGTGGTTGTGGCATACCCGGCAGGTGATTTTAGCGTGTCAGGTAGGTGGGTCCAGCGAGTCGAGTAGGTGGTTCCTGCGTGCTCGGCAGGTGGTTCAGGCGGGTCTGGCAGGTGGTTTCGGACTGTTCGGTGAGTGGTTCCGGCATCTCAGGCTCATTGTTCTGGCACGTCAGAGAGGTGGTTCCGGCCGGCCCGACAGGTGATTCCGGAGTGTCCGCCAAGTGGTTCAGGCGTAGCTGAAAGGTGATGTTGGCGTGACCGGCAGGTGGTTCCAGCCAGCCCGGCAGGTGATTCCGAAGAGTTCACCAAGTGGTTGTGGCGTAGCCGGCAGGTGATTTTGGCGTGTCCAGCAGGTGGTTTTGGCGAGTCGAGCAGGTGGTTCTGGCGTGCTCGGCAGGTGCTTCCGGTGTCATTGGCATGTGGTTCCGGCATGTCTGAGAGGTGGTTCCGCCATGGCCGGCAGGTGATTCCGGAGTGTTCGCCAAGTGGTTCTGGCGTAGCCGGCAGGTGATTTTGCATGTCCGGCAATGGTTCCGGCTAGTCGAGCCGGTGGTTCCGGCATGTCCGGCAGGTGGTTCCGGCATGCCCGGCAGGTGATTCCGGAGTGTCCGGCATGTGGTTCTGGCACCTCGGAGAGGTGGTTCCGGCATGCCCGGCAGGTGATACCGGAGTGTCCAGCATTTGGTTCTGGCACCTGTGAGAGGTGGATCCGGAATGCCCGGCATGTGATTCCGGAGTGTCTGCCGAGTGGTTTTGGCGTAGCAGGCTGGTGATTTTCGCGTGTCCAGCAGGTGGTTCCGGCGAGCTCGGCAGGTGGTTCCGGCATGTCCGGGACATGGTTCTGGCACGTCTGAGAGATGGTTCTGGCATGCCCGGCAGGTGATTCCGGAGTGTCCGTCATGTGGTTCTTGCACCTCTGAGAGGTGGTTCCGGCATGCCCGGCAGTTGGTTATGGAGTGTCTGCCGAGTGGTTCTGGCGTAGCCGGCAGGTGATTCTGGCGTATCCAGCAGGTGGTTTTGGGGAGTGGATCAGGTGGTTCCGGCATACTCGGCAGGTGGTACCGGCGTGTCCGGAACTTGGTTCTGGCAAGTCTGAGAGGTGGTTCCGGCATGCCCGACAGGTGATTCCGGAGTGTTCGCCAAGTGGTTCTGGCGTAGCCGGCAGGTCATTTTGCATGTCCGGCGGTGGTTCCGGCGAGTCGAGCCGGTGGTTCCGGCGTGTCCAGCAAGTGTTTCCGGTCTGTCCGGCAGGTGGTTCTGGCGTGACCGGCACGGGGTTCTGGAACGTCTGAGAGTTGGTTCCGGCATGCCCGACAGGTGATTCCGGAGTGTCCGCCATGTGGTTCTAGCATACCCGACAGGTGATTTTGGAGTGTCTGGCATGTGGTTCTGGCAAGTCTGAGAGGTGGTTCAGGCATGCCCGACAGGTGATTCCGGAGTGTCCGGCATGTGGTTCTGGTACCTCTGAGAGGTGGTTCCGG